>NC_057800.1:749617148-749618670 GCF_018294505.1 Triticum aestivum
CATCCCCAAGCTTAGACGCTTGAGTCTTCTTGAATATTTACTTGGGGTGCCTCGGGCATCCCCAAGCTTGAGCTCTTGCTTCTCTTCCTTCTTCTCACATCGAAACCTTCTCGATCATCGAACACTTCATCCACACAAAACTTCAACAGAAAACTCGGTAAGATCCGTTAGTATAATAGAGCAAATCACTACTCTAGGTACTGTTGCAAACCAATTCATATTTTGTTTTTGCATTGTGTCTACTGTAATATAACTTTTTCATGGCTTAATCCACTGATATGAATTGATAGTTTCATCAAAACAAGCAAACTATGCATCAAAAACAGAATCTGTCTAAAACAGAACAGTCTGTAACAATCTGAGCATTCACCATACTTTTGATACTTGAAAAATTCTGCGAAAATTATAAAAATAAACAATTTGTACAGAAAGACAGTGCAAAAAGAATCAGAACCATTTGACGTTCCAGTAAATAATTAAAATTCATGCACTACAGCCAAAGTTTCTGTCCTGCACCGTACAAACCATAAGGCAAATGTAAACATCCTAAAGGCAAACCTTGGCACACTATTTTTATATTTAAACTTTTCTAAAGCACACAACAGAAATAAATGACTCTCTAAAACTTCCGGGTTGTCTCCCTGGCAGCGCTTTCTCTAAAGCCATTAAGCTAGGCATATAGTGCTCAAGGAGTGAATCCACCCGGATCCCAAGGTATATCAAAGCCAATTTGAATCAACAATGATTTGTAATTTAGTGGTGAGCACAAGGTAACATATATCATGTAATGACGAAGTCTAACTCTCTTCCTATGCATTGGCATGTCATAAAAGAACAATCCATGCACACAAAGTAAAGGCCAATGCATAGTATAAACAGTTTCTTGCAATTTTATCATATTGGAAACATAGAGAGGTGGATACATAGTTCCTCTCTCATAATAATTGCAAGTAGGAGAAGAAAGCACATGCATATTATATCTATCAAAATCATCATGTGCAACGGTAAAAGTCAACCCATGAATATAATCCTTAATAAGTGCAAACTTCTCCGATATAGTTTAGTTGGGAGAATTCAAAAAAATAATAGGACTATCATGCGTGGGTGCAATAGCAACAATTTCATGTTTAATATAAGGAACTATAGCAAGTTCATCTCCATAAGCATCATTCATATTGGCATCTTGGCCACAAGCATAGCAAGCATAATCAAAAAGGGATATTTCAAAAGAATCATAGGGGTCATAACAGTCATCATAGCAATCATCCTTCGATAAGCACAAAGGGGAATTAAACAATGTATGAGTTGAAGAGTTACTCTCATTAGAAGGTGGGCACGGGTGATCAATCCGCTCTTCCTCCTTTTGTTCTTCGCTCTCCTCATCATCTTTTTCATCCAATGAGCACACAGTTTCATCAATTTCTTCTTCCATAGACTCCTGCAAAATATTAGTCTCTTCTTGGACAACGGAGTATTTCTCAATATATTGTTTAACATAGGTATTAGAAGCATAATTATCATA
>NC_057800.1:749619021-749624259 GCF_018294505.1 Triticum aestivum
ATAAACTCACATTGGTAGGGAAGGTGTTTCTTAGGGTTTTCAGAACAACAAGTAAAATCATATAATTCACATAAATTCCAAGCATGGCATTCCAAACGTTGAATTTGACTCCATAATAATTTCCCTTTTTCAGATATACGATGTCGCACATAACAAGCATGCTCATCTAAAGATTTGCCCTCAACTAAGCTAGTTGGGGTTTCAGCACGAGCACATAGGGATCGAAGATGATCCAAGTAATAAGCTTCAGCAGTGTGATAGATTTTGAGTGGTTCTTCAACCATTGGTTCAGTAGGTACAACTAATTTTTTGGTATTTTGCATTTCCTACCCATAACTAAAGATAGAAAACAACTAAGAACTGTAAATAAAAATTACTTAGTGATAAAGCAAACAAGCACACACGAGAATATTCACCCCACGCTATTGCTCCCCGGCAACGGCGCCAGAAAAAGGTCTTGATAACCCACAAGTATAGGAGATCGCAACAGTTTTCGATAAGTAAGAGCGTCGAACCCAACAAGGAGCTAAAGGTAGAACAAATATTCCCTCAAGTTCTATCGACCATCGATACAACTCTACGCACGCTTGACCTTCGCTTTACCTAGAACAAGTATGAAACTAGAAGTACTTTGTAGGTGTTGTTGGATAGGTTTGCAAGATAATAAAGATTACGAAAATAAAAAGTAGTGGTTGTTTAAGTAAAGACACAATAAAGTAAATATAGCGAGTGTGGAAAAGTGGTGGTAGGAGTTGTGAAATTGCCCCTAAGCAATTGACTACTTTACTAGACCGATAGCAAGTATTATGTGGGAGAGGCCACTGCAAGCATGTCATCCCTGACTTGGAATTCTATGCACTTATGATTGGAGCTTCCGCAACTACTAATGTTCATTAAGGTAAAAACCAACCATAGCATTAAGATATATTGGTCCCCCTTCAACCCCGTATGCATCAATTTCTATGCTAGGTTGAAGCTTCTGTCACTCTTGCCCTCCAATACACAGTCCTATCAACATACAACTAACCCTAGGGTGTGATCCACGCGCGCAATCATATGATGGGCACCAAAGGACAGCAACATAACCACAAGAAAATTAAATCAATCATAGCAATTAATCAACCACCGATAGGACAACGAAAATCTACTCAGACATCATAGGATGGCAACACATCATTGGGTAATAATATGAAGCATAAAGCACCATGTTCAAGTAGAGGGTACAGCGGGTTGCGGGAGAGTGGACCGCTGTAGATAGAGGGGGGAAGGTGATGGAGATGTTGGTGAAGATGGCGGAGGTGTTGGTGTAGATCGCGGTAATGATGATGATGGCCACGGCAGCGTTCCGGCGCCACCGGAAGAGAAGGGGAGAGGGGGGCCCTTCGTCTTCTTCTTCCTTGACCTCCTCCCTAGATGGGAGAAGGGTTTCCCCTCTGGTCCTTGGCCTCCATGGCATGGGAGGGGCGAGAGCCCCTCCGAGATTGGATCTGTCTCTCTGTCTCTCTCTATTTCTGCGTTCCCAGATTCTTCCCTTTCACCGTTTCTTATATTCCTGGAGATCCGTAACTCCGATTGGGCTGAAATTTTAACACGATCTATATCCGGATATTAGCTTTCTTGCGGTGAAAGAAGGGCACCAACCGCCTTACGGGGTGGCCATGATGGTCAGGGACGCGCCTAACACCCTGGGGCGCGCCCGCCTACGTCGTGGGCCCCTCGAGCATCGTCTCGCGTGGATTCTTCTTCCAAAAAATCATATATATCTGCTTCCGTTTGATATGGATATTCTGCGAAACAAAAAAATGCAACAAACATGAACTGGCACTGGGAACTGGATCAATATGTTAGTCCCAAAAATAGTATAAAAAGTTGCCAAAAAGTATATGAAAGTTGAATAATATTGGCATGGAACAATCAAAAATTATAGATACGGCGGAGACGTATCAACTATTTTCTGGCACCATTGCCGGGGAGCATAGTTCTGTTCTTTGAGTCACTTGGGATATATATCTGCTTATCATTATGAAGAACTTGAGAGATCCAAAAACCAAGATCTATCCCTCAACTACGAGGGGAGGTAAGGAACTGCCATCTAGCTCTGCACTTGATTCACCTTCTCTTTTTAGTAAGCTTGCGATACCTACACCTGCTTCTGCTATTCGTTCTGATATGTCGCATGTTATTGATGATGTCACTTCTGCTATGCATGATACTTATGATGAAACTACCTCTATGCCTAATACTACTATGCCACTTAGTGCCTTTCTTGATGAACAACTTGCTAGGGCTAGAGAAATTGAAAATATTGAATCTGATGATACTGATGAAAGTGATGATGAAGAACCACTTGCTATTCCTAAGGGTTATGTATTTGATCAAGATGCTTCTTTAGCTATTTTAGCTTGCAGAAATAGAACTGAACTTAAAAGATTATTAGCTAAATGGAGTAAGCAATCTCTAAATGCTAGAATGAAACCCGGCCCTGCTTTTGCTGCTTCACCTATCTTTCTTACTGATAAGGATTATGAATTCTCTGTTGATCCCGATGTAATTACTTTGGTTGAATCTGACCCTTTTCATGGTTATGAATCCGAAACTGTTGTGGCACATCTTACTAAACTGAATGACATAGCTACCCTGTTCACTAAAGATGAGAGAACTCGCTACTTTTATATCCTTAAAATATTTCCGTTCTCATTAAAGGGTGATGCTAAGATATGGTTTAATTCTCTTGATCCTGGTTGTGTGCGTAATCCCTAGGATATGATTTATTACTTCTCTGCTAAATATTTCCCTGCTCATAAGAAACAAGCTGCTTTAAGGTATATATATATATATATATATATATATAATTTTATGCAAATTGAAGAAGAGAGTCTCCCACAAGCTTGGGGGAGGCTTATCCAATTACTTAATGCTTTGCCTGATCATCCTCTTAAGAAAAATGAAATACTTGATATCTTTTATAATGGACTAACCGATGCCTCGAGAGATTACCTGGATAGTTCTGCCGGTTCTGTTTTTAGGGAAAGACTCCGGATGAAGCTGAAATTTATTGAATAATATGTTGACAAATGAAAATAATTGGACACCTCCGGAGCCAATTCCTGAGCCTATTCCTAAACCAACTCCGAAGAAGAGGGGTATTCTATTTCTCAGTCCTGAAGATATGCAAGAGGCAAAGAAATCTATGAAAGAAAAGGGTATTAAAGCTGAAGATGTTAAGAATTTACCTCCTATTGAAGAAATACATGGTCTTAATTTACCGCCTGTTGAAGAAACATATAATCTTAATCCTTTACCTATGGAAGAAACTCGGTAAAGGTAAATTCTCTCTATAGATATGATAATGCTGTAATCCCATTTACTAAAATTGCTAGCCCATGCTTAGATGAGTTTGATAAATTTATGGCTAAGCAAGAAGATTTTAATGCTTATTTTGGTAGACAATTAAAATACAATTCAAATATGCTTGGACACTTGGGTGATTATATGGCTAATGTCAAAGGTGAACTTAAACTTATTAGTAAACATGCTTCTATGGTTAGCACTCAAGTAGAACAAGTACTTAAAGCTCAAAATGATTTGCTCAGTGAATTGAATAGTAAAAATATTGATAATGTTGTTAGAGTGGCTACTAGAACTGGTAGAATGACTCAGGAACCATTGTATCCTGAAGGCCACCCTAAGAGAATTGAGCAAGATTCTCAGAGAAATAATATAGATGCACCTAGCTCTTCTAAAAAGAAGAAAAAGAAAAATGACAAGACTTTGCATGCTTCTAGTGATCCTATTGTTGAAACACCTGAGAATCCAACTGATATTTCTATTTATGATGCTGAAACTCATTCTGGTAATGAACCTGAAACTAGTGATAATGTTAATGATAATGTTCATGATTATCCTCAACCTAGTAATGATAATGATATAGAAATTGAACCTGTTGTTGATCTTGATAACCCACAATCAAAGAATCAACGTTATGATAAGAGAGACTTCGTTGCTAGGAAACACGGTAAAGAAAGAGAACCATGGGTTCAGAAACCCATGCCTTTTCCTCCTAAACCATCCAAGAAAAAGGATGATGAGGATTTTGAGCACTTCGCTGAAATGATTAGACCTATCTTTTTACGTATGCGATTAACTGATATGCTCAAAACCAATCCTTATGCTAAATATATGAAAGATATTATTACAAATAAGAGAAAGATACCGGAAGCTGAAATTTCCACCATGCTTGCTAATTATACTTTTAAGGGTGGAATACCAAAGAAACTTGGAGATCCAGGAGTACTCACTATACCATGCTCCATTAAAAGAAACTATGTTAAAACTGCTTTATGTGATCTTGGAGCCGGTGTTAGTGTTATGCCTCTCTCTTTATATCGTAGACTTGATTTGAATAAGTTGACACCTACTGAAATATCTTTGCAAATGGCTGATAAATCAACTTCTATACCTGTCGGTATTTGTGAGGATGTGCCTGTTGTAGTTGCAAATGTTACTATTTTAACGGACTTTGTTATTCTTGATATTCCTGAGGACGATAGTATGTCTATTATTCTTGGAAGACCCTTTTTGAATACTGCAGGGGCTGTTATTGATTGCACTAAAGGCAATGTCACTTTTCATGTTAATGGTAATGAGCCACTACTAGGGAAAAGCCTATACACAGAATTTTACCAGTAGCGCTGTACAAAATCAAGCGCTGCTGCTACTTAGTAGCAGCGTGCGTGAATAAACCGCACTACTGCTATGACTTTAGCAGTAGCGCGTACTAGCGAAAAGCGCTGCTGCTACGTTCGAACTGGGCGCACATGGCTAGCCCAACCTAGCAGTAGCGCGTATAATGGCCCAGCGCTACTGCTAATCTCCTTAGCTGCAGCGCCCTTACGTGTAAAGCGCTGCTGCTAATGGAAATAAAATAAAGGGAAAAAAGGGAAAAAAGGAGAAAGGAATAGCAGTAGCGGGTTTCAGTAAACGCGCTATAGCTAACTTAGCTATAGCGCGTTTCCCGAAACGCGCTACCGTTACGTTTCACTTAAACAGCGGTTTCCCCCCACCCCGCCCCCCGGCCACCAATTCTTCCCCAAATCGTCCCTCGCCCTCGCCGCCGTCTCCTCACCGCCGCCGCCCGAGGCCGCCCTCAGCCTCACCGCCGCCGCCCGAGGCCGCCCTCAGCCTCACCGCCGCCGCCCGAGGCCGCCCTCAGCCTCACCGCCGCCGCCCGAGGCCGCC
>NC_057800.1:749624269-749647994 GCF_018294505.1 Triticum aestivum
TAGTGCTGCTAGTAGTATTGGTACAGTAGGTTAATTAGGTGATGTTAAATGAATAACCTAAATGAATGAAATTAGTAGTTAACTGATTTTTTTTCCTTTCATCATTATAGAGCACTAAAGTTAACTGAATTTTGTTCTATTAGTAGTTAAATGAATTTTCTTCTACACTTTGTTTTTGAATTAGCTTGCGAAATTTGGACATGTGGTTGCTCGTGTATATTTGGACACTGTTTGCAGGGAATGATGCTTAGTGGCCTATGTTTTGCCGGAATGTTGATTCATTTCTTTTCTGGCAAATTTCAGGTTCTCGATTTGTCCACTTTTTAGCAAAGCTCATGCCGAAATTTTCCGTGAATTTCGGCATGACTTGTGCTACAAACTAGGACATATCGAGTGCCCGTGATTTGCCGCACCAGGAAGGAGTCAACATTCCTGCAAAACAATAGGCCTTTTTATGTCATTATTCATTTTATTAGGTCTAGAATTAATTGACTAGATTTAATCATAGGAAACATGGCTAGCAACGGTGAAGGACAGGGTTCTGGTGATTGCGACGACGCCTACCGGGCGGCAGACGAATTTTTTAGCCTTACCGATGATCAACCGATGTTATTGCTGGGCCCACCGGTGGCATCGGGGACTGAGACCGACACGTAGACCGGTGCTGAGACTGAGACCGACGCTCAGACTCAGACCAGCATTGAGACCGGCGCTGAGACTGAGACCGGCGCTGCCTCGGGGAGCGGAGCCGGTGTAGAACCGAAAGAAAAGAGGCAACTGGTTCCTAACAAACTCAGGAGTACTAGAGTTGTGGTCACGGAGGTGGACAACGGCAATTTTGAGCCAACGGCGCCCGAG
Source organism: Triticum aestivum (assembly GCF_018294505.1). Taxonomy (NCBI): domain Eukaryota; kingdom Viridiplantae; phylum Streptophyta; class Magnoliopsida; order Poales; family Poaceae; genus Triticum; species Triticum aestivum. The sequence continues at coordinate 749,625,128 of NC_057800.1, forward strand.
GAAGCGCGTCGATGCTACGGCAATCAAATAGGCTGCATCGTACGGACAACCGCCACCATCAACGATGAGAAACTACAGAAGATAGAAAATATGAGGAGCTCCCTCCTAAAGAAGTTTCACCAGATATTCTTGTTCCCGGGCCGGAATGAGAAGGATTATAAAGATCCAGACGAGGACCCGACAATGAAGAAGATAAACAAACATGCCATGACCAAGTTTAGCGACGTGTTGGCCGCCTGGAAAAATCGAGTGAAAGCAAGGATCATCGACAAGAAGGAACCCTACTCCGAGATTGTAAAGGATAATCCGACAATCACGAAAGAGCAGTTTCAAATATTCAAGGAGGCTTGCGAGGCCGAAGATGCCAAAAAAAGTCTAAGTACATGAAGGGGCTTCAAGAGAGGAACATTGGGAGCCAACACCTCGGAAGCCGTGGTTACGGCGGAAAGAGGTCCAAATGGGCCAAGGAGGATGCGGAAGCCGCGAGTCTGGGCATCCCAGACCCCTTGGCGGAGTTCACCGTCCCGCAGGAGCGTGACGTCCTCAGGGCCCGGCACCGTTGGGACCCGGTGAAAAAGGTTTACGAGACAACACCGGTCATTACGGAGTTCATGAGACTGCTGGTAATTTTAGTTTCTGATCAATTCGACTGCACACGTTAGTCATATTTGTAAACGATCGTTGTGCCTTTTGCAGAGAGAGCAGCACAGGATTGTGGCCGAAAGCGACTCGCCGTCTGAGGCATTGGCGAGGCCCAAGTGGGACACTCCATTCAACCGGGCGTTGAACATATTGAAACAACAACCGGTGGATACTCGACCGTCGTATGGACGCGTGCACGGTTCGGAGACGGCGCCACGTGGAAGAAGTACTACCGTGAGACCACGGAGGAGAGAAAGGAAAGACGGAGGTTAAATGAAGAAAACATCGACAAGAGGGTTGAGATTGCGGTTGAGAAGAAATCAACTGAGACAGTCGCAACAGCGGTAGCTGCCGCAAAACAGGTGGCTTTAGATATTTCTACTACCTTGGTTCCGGCCGTTTTCAATTGGACCAGGAAAAATCCAAAAAAAGATGCAGCGGACTTTCCCCTTGCTGACTTCTTGGCGGGGAGCAGCTCGACTAGCGTTGCACCAGCACCTGCAGCTGCACCTGCTCCCGCACCGGCTCCCGCACCGGACGTGCTAGGCGGTGCTTCATCTTTGGCTGAGCTCGACGCCCTCACGGTATCTGTCACACTGGCCCCCTTCAATATAAATGTATAATCTCCCGTTTTCGTTGCCTTTCGGATGTCTCACGTCACAGACTTTTCTTTGCAGGCCGACGAAACCCCGTGCACCATATTGTACACCATCGGCGACCAGAAAGTGGACGTGGGGAAGGCGACGATAATGGAGCCAAAGGAATCATTATTCCACAGCCGGCCGATCCCCCCGAACGTCTTCAAGGTTTCCGTGGCTAGTGTCAAATCGGGCCACGAGAATTTGCCTCCTCCGGTACTACTGGGGGATGACGACGAGATACCGGGGCGGCTTGGTGATTGTTGCAATGCTGGGTGGGTCCTGTTGTGGCCAAAGAGTCTGCTTCGTCTGGAGGCGGCCGGGAGCACACCCACGAGCACGCAGCCTCACAAGGTATGAACATCAACACCCCACCTACCCAATTATCGTCGGGTGTCGGGTTGTGTGATAGCGGACGGGGTAAGGAGGAGGCTCCATTAGTCACTGATGACGTCGCCATGGATGAGGATGAGGACGACGATGGCGCTGCTGAACAGTATGTCTATACTGGCGCCTCCTCAGGGTTTGAGCATCATGAGTCGGTGCCTGAATTGCCGTCTCAACATATTATGGACGACCTTCCGGTAGTAAAGAAGTTTAGGAAGAGAGCGAGGAAAGGCAAAAAAGCTGTTTCTATGATCCAGCCGCCTCAGCAGCCTCGGCTTCAGGACCGTATAGATATCCCCGGTGCGGATAAATGGCATATCCCCGGTCAACCAATCCTACCTGCAACAGCGCTACGGGCCAGATTCGGCGATCTAAAGAGACTTCATGACGATGTGCTGCGGGTAGAGAAAGACCTCATCGCCTCGAAAGATCCAGGATACCCACTCTACGTGGTTAACGTTCCGCGGCAAATGTCGTACGTCGTCAGCTTCCCCGCGGATAAGTTCTTCCTCCGATTCGATTACATATTCGACATGTTTCACGTGAAGAAGCTGGATTTTACGTTTGTCCGCCTTTATGCCTTGCACATGAACTACATCATCGGGGTTGAGCAGATATCTCATATCTGTGTCGCTGACCCATACTACATGCACGAGGGCTTCTTGGGAGTCTGCGCAAATCACCATGAATACGCGAGGGATTACATCATCAGTTTCATGCTCACCAATAAGGACAAGGGGGCGATTCTCGTGCCTTATCATCCCGTGTAAGTCATCCGCGTTGCTATCCTTCCTTCGATTTAAATCATTCATTTGCACGGTGGAGGCTAATTAATTTGAGGACTTATTTTGCGCAGCGGCGGGCGCGCCGTCCTCATCATCCTCTACCCCCGATTCTCCCACGCTCTTTACTTGGACTCGTCGAAGAACATTCACAAAAAGGATTACACCCACATCAAGGATGTTCTCGACAGTGCTATGTTTTACTACCAAGCAAGGGGTGGAGAGGTCAGGGACAAGAAGAGAAGGGGCGGCAGGGTCGCCTTCGGCCATAAGACCGACTTCTGCTGCATCCAGCAACCGAACGATTCTCTTAATGATGGATTCTATGTCCTACACCACATACTGGAGTACAGACGGGATCACCAGAACCTTCGCATGTCACCTAGATCCGGCGATGCCCATATTCTGCAATGGGCAAAGGACATAGGAGATATCGAGGATCATCGACTTCGAGCTGAGTTCTATAAAATCCAGCGCGAACTTGCCCAAATCATCATGAAGGAGGTCGTTGGAAAAACAGGGATGTTCTACGGAGAAGGACAAATGTCGCGGGAAGACGTCCGAACATGGATAGCCTCTCAGCGTCTCGACCTGAAGCCTTTCACTAGGCTCGGGGACTATCTCCCTGACTTGGATGGATGGAACGACATGTTGGAGTGATTGTCGATATATGACAATGTGTCCATTTAGTCCATACTTTCTGTATGACAAAACTTTGAGTTATGCACGGTGAAACTTTATTTGTGATGTAATTAAACCGTCCTCCTCCTCGACTAGCGAAAATCACTCTAGTTAGGGCATTTTGGGGTACGATGAACTTTGTTATTTATGCTTATGATATGTTGTTTTTATTTTTGCCAAGTCTGTCTCTTTCTGTTGCTCAACTATATATGTTGCATATCATCGACTCATGTGATGATGCAGGTGCATAGATCATAGATGGCGAAAAAGTGCTATGCCAGGAGTATATATACGACAAGTGGCCGGAGTGTCAGGCCCTTCCGGTTTTCGAGCGACAGGCAGTAGTTAGTTTAGAGGTTCACGCTAATGCGAAAGAGGGATACGAACTCATGTTCTCAAAGTGATAGCTCTTCTCGCATATATCATTGTTTAGATGGATGACGATGTATTTGCATATCATTCGAGACTTGTATCGCTATTTTCGAGATGATGAAGAGAGACCACTTTGTGTTGGATGATGATTATGATGATGACATGATTTGATGAGACTAATTGTATGTATATGCTATGATTACATTTGTATGTGTATGATATGCTAAAGATTATTGTATAAAGCCTATTCAAATATAAAACAAATACAAAATAAATATGCAGGAAAAAAACTAATAAATAAACTAGTAGTAACGAGGGGGGAAATTTAGCAGTAGCGCCGCATTGTCAGTAGCGCGTCCCAGCAAACAGCGCTACAGATAATATCAGTAGCGCCCTTTCCCAAAGAGCGCTACAGCTATTCATGTAACTGCTATACGTTAGCTGTAGCACCTTATTAGTAGCGCCGGTGCCCGCGCTACTGAGAGGCCCAAAACCCTCACTGCTGATAGGCTTTTCCCTAGTAGTGCTCCTTCTTTTTCTCGTGTCGTTCCTTCGTTCTTGTTGTTTTTTGGTTCTGCAGGCTTGCTGCTAGGCAACTTGCAGACGTATATAAACTGATGGAATTTTGAGAAAAGAACCGAGGTGGGACTATTGGATAGCGAACCCAGATTTGTATCAAAAGCATACATACTCCGTTGGCTGTCATCTTCTTGACAGGAACGGAGATTGTGGGTTCGAATACAGTACGATACATATTTTTAACTGATTGCTTCTTCCCATCAACAACAAAAAACTTTTATTTTCAAGCTCCCATCCCGGTGGCCTCGGATTGAATCCTAGCACCCTCCGCATTTCTCTTTTTTTTTCTATTTATGTTTAATTTAGACAGCATGTCCGGTTGGAAAACAAAAGAGGAAAACGTAAAAAAAAGCACTCCCTTGCCCAATAAGCATGGTCTAAACTATGTGGAGAGAGTCGAGGAAGTCCGGCAAGGGAAGGCGGTGTCGATGTCCAGGGCGACACCACGCTAGAAACCCGAGCAGGTAGAGTTAGCCACCGGGCTGCATACTGAGAAGGCACTGGTATTCGCCAGAGGAGAAAAGGAAGTATTTACGCCAATACAGAGCAGCGTGGGGATGTCCAGCGACTGTCTGGAACTACGACTGATGATAGCATTTACATCAAATCTGAGCAAATAGAGTTAGCCGCTGGGCTGCACACCGAGAATGCATGAGTATTTGCAAAGGAGAAAAGGAAGTATTTACACTGATACAGAGTGGCATGGGGGACGTTGGGAACTGAAGCCGATGACAGCGTTTACTCGTGGGAGAGAGAGGCATTGGTTAAAAAACATGGGGTGGGGGGGTATATATTAGAGATGTACATACAATTCGACTCTCGCCAAAGCATGTATGTTCTTTTTTTAAGCGAGAGTAAGAACACAAGAAAATAAGCAAAAAAAAAATTGTTGTACGTGTTGCAAGTGATAAAAAAATAGTGATTACTTTTCTCACAAAGCTTTATCGTCACTCCTTGGCTTTCCAATATCCGTGCTCTTCCATCTACCAGCCCACGTTAAGCATGCTCATCGTACTCTTTTTTTGCGGGGGAAGCATGCTCATCGTGTTTGATGTCTGAAATTTATGGTTTTAGCCCTCTGTGTTTATGAATTCAGTTTAACTATTCCATCATGGAGAGCCCGCAATCCTGGGCGAACTACGACTGATGATGGCATTTACATGAAATCTGAGCAGATAGAGTTAGCCGCTGGGCTGCACACCGAGAATGCATGAGTATTTGCAACAGGAGAAAAGGAAGTATTTACACTGATACATAGTGGCATGGGGGACGTCGGGAACTGGAGCCGATGACAGCGTTTACTCGTGGGAAAGAGAGGCATTGGTTAAAAAAACATGGTGTGGGGGGGGTATATATTAGAGATGTACATGCAATTCGACTCTCGCCAGAGCATGTATGTTCTTTTTTTGAGCGAGAGTAAGAACACAAGAAAATAAGAAAAAAATTGTTGTACGTGTTGCAAATGATAAAAAAATAGTGATTACTTTTCTCACAAAGCTTTATCGTCACTCCTTGGCTTTCCAATATCCGTGCTCTTCCATCTACCACCCACGTTAAGCATGCTCATCGTACTATTTTTTTGCAGGGGAAGCATGCTCCTCGTATTTGATGTGTGAAATTTATGGTTCTAGCCCTCTGTGTTTATGAATTCAGTTTAACTATTCCATCATGGAGAGCCCGCAATCCTGGGCGAACGCCATGCACGTCTCAGCATGCAGTCTAAGCTCGTAGTCCATGCATTTCTCTCCTGTAGAGACCTTCTATTTATTTAAACCCTCTGTCAATGGATTGTCGTCTGTATTCCTCTGTTTGTGTAGGCTGCTTATTAATATTCCATGCAACTTGCCAGCGTTTATGAATTGGTGAAAATTGGTAAAAGAAAGCAAGGTGGTACTATTTGACAAAAAAGATGCATGCATCCTCTCTAATTTATAGTACTGCTAAAGAAAAAAGTCCTTCTCCATGAATTCTATGAAGGCCACTTGCCCATAGAAAATAAATTCTGTAACGTGGCTTTTGGCCCATAAGAGATGGCCCAGTAGTGCTTTGATTGAGACGGCCTTGTGGCACCGTACGTGAGAGGCCAGCTTGCGTACGGAATTTGGTATGTGCGACGTACGAAAATCATGACGGACTAATAATCCAGAGGGATCAATGCTTTAGTACTTACCTCGCTTATATGTTTTTAATTCAAACTGAAAACGTAAATTCATAGAAAGAAAGCGTAATGTGACGGTGAACCCACGGAGTCAATCCGTGCTTTATTATTAGGGATAGACTAGTAAAAAATGCCCGTGCGTTGCACCGGGCGAAAAAATGCACAACCTGCTACATGTGTCATTGTGCACCATTATTTATATCTAATTTTAATAAACGTCGATTCCACTTTCTAGCACTAATTTTTTGCGCTCTTTCTAACAGTACGATGAGTTGGGCCACAGCGACGATGGACGAAAGGTGGGCCGGCTGAGTTGGCCTGCGATGACGGACGAAAATCTCAATGAAAAATCATGTTAGCGACAGGCCACATGATCACATGAATAGTACCACCTCGGATATAGAAAATAATTTATGTGAAAAAATCTGAAAGCGTAAATTTACAGGAAGAAGCGTATTGTGACAGTGAACCCACGGAGTCAATCCATGCTTTATTATTAGGGATAGACTAGCACAGATGCCCGTGCATTGCACCGGGAGAGATGTGCTTTGCTGTGAAGTAAACACAAATTATAATTAATTAGGTTGCCCAGGTAGAGGATAAGTTTGGTGATAACAAAAACGATAGCTCAATTAACAATAGGATTCTTTGGGGCGCTAGTTCGAAACTTGCGACATGAATCCTAATCAACTACTCGGGTGAACAACCTTATCTTTAGACTACCATAACAAAAATATTCTACATGTAGTGCTTATTTTGAGTTATCGTCATCAGACAATAAAAATGTAGTGTACTTTGTCCGACTTCCATGCATGGATGCTTCTGTCGCTCACCTTGAAATCCTTGTTATACAGATGTTTTAACTTTCTGTTCTGTTGTGATATATGTATGATTCTTCATTGCAATTGCATCTTTGCTTAGTCTGTTGCGCCTCAGTTCATGATTAGATGTAATTTGCTTTGTTCTCCTTTTAGATGATTATCACTAAGTAAAGTTAACGCTATCATATATAGAATTATTAATGTCTTTAAATCATGATGGTAGGATATAACAACTTCTATAATTACCTTTGTTCAAGAAAGTAAGCTAGTTCATTAAAGTAGGTTACTTTTGTTTACTATATTCTTTTGTTTAAATAATATTTTTGTATTGTGATATACCTATACATAGTTTCAAATAAGTATGGTAGGGTTAATTAATGATGGTGCATGTGTCGCTAGTGTCCTGTTTTCAATGGATACAATTTGGGAAGCAGAAAAATGTTACGACATTGTAGATCAGATTAATTATTATGCTACCATCAGAAAATAAAAGTTTCTTCACATGTAACAATAGCTTTATTGAGATCAACTAAAGACATTGCCATGACGCGTAAATGTGTGTGTTTTGGCATCAATGTTTTATTATGCACACATATGAACCGTGATCAATCCGTCTATGTTTTATCATTTGCTAGTCGTTGCTTAATTGGTCATGGAAACTGTGGAAACCTGAGTATCCCTGGTATTATTGTTTTGCACCACGGTTTATACGGTGATAACTCTTTTAGTATGGGCAGCATCATTACCAAACGGTTAAGTCTGAACCGTATCAAGGGCCCCATCTTTGGAGGCATCTATGCTACACGCCTAGCTGCACATTTTAACATACCTATTAGGCATTATGAGAAGGAAGAAAAGGAGCTACCCTGTGTTTATTTAGATTATAAAAGTATGGTGGCACATGATTTTATTGTTAAGAATAGGGAAGGAGAGCTTAAATATCAATTGTTCTTTAATAAACATCATCCTGAGACTATTACCTTGCCTGCTCCTTCTTTGTTTGATTTGACTGTAGGCACGTACCTTGTTGTGTTGACGGCTATCCACGCCTACCAGAACCATGCACCAGCCAAGGAGTCAGAGCCGAAACCACAATTTGATCCTTCACGACAGTCTAATTACCAGTAGGATCCGGAGATGATTGTCAGCCAGTGGCAATCGGAGCCTTCCTCCTCTTCTTCTCAGTATGACCCCAACTATTATTATGGATATCCGCCAGGCCAGCCGTGGCCATAGACCAACTTAGGCCAAAAGCCTAAGCTTGCGGGAGTACGTATTTCTCACCGACATTACATTTATGTTCACACACTCATTGCTAGATGTGGATGCTCATACTTTTTCATTGTATCACCCATGCTAGTTTATTTCCCTTTCTATGCTTTCTTCTTGTGTGTTTAATAAAACTTAAAAAAACCAAAAAAATTAGTTGTAGCTTTTAATTAGTTTACTTTCCATGCTTGTAGTAGTAATTAAAAAGAAAACCCAAAAATATTTCATGTTCTTCTTTTGCTTGTTGGGAGCTTTCCCGTGTAAATAGTTTTTTTTCTTTTTTTTTCTTTGGGGGTCGATAGGAGAAGACCATGATTAAATTGTTGAAGTGGCTCTTATTTACATTATTGTTGATCTAACAAAAGAGCCCATATTGCCTTGTCTTCTTCTATTTATTGAATGCTTGCAGATTCCAGCTTAGTCCAATGCACGTGCACTATTATTATTATTCACATCGTTCGGTCGTGCAAGTGAAAGGCAATTATGATGATATATGATGAACTGACTGAGATGAGAAAAACTGGTATGAACTCGAACTCTCTTGTTTTTTTAAATATGATTAGTTCATCGTTCCTGATTCAGCCTATTATGAATAAACATGTTTGCAATGACAACTAGAGATCATAGTGCTTATGCCATGCTTGAGTAGCTATGAGTTATAATGGTTTACCTTGCGTGCCAACATGCTATTAAAATGGTTATGATGTGGTATGATAGGGTGGTATCCTCCTCTAAATGATTTGAGTGACTCGACTTGGCACATGTTTACGCATGTAGTTGAAACAAAATCAACATAGCCTTCACGATATTTATGTTCATGGTGGATTATATTCTACTCATGCTTGCATTCGGTGTTGATTAATTTTAATGCATGTTAATGACTGTTGTTGCTCTCTAGCTAGTCGCTTCCCAGTCTTTTGCTAGCCTTCACCTGTACTAAGCGGGAATACTGGTTGTGCATCCAACTCCATAAACCCCAAAGTTATTCGAAATGAGTCCACTATACCTACTTATATACGGTATCTACCTGCCGTTCCAAGTAAATTTGTATGTGCCAAACTCTAAACCTTCAAATAAATATCCTGTTTTGTATGCTTGAATAGCTCATGTATCAACTAGGCTTGTCCGTATCTTCCATGTTAGGCGGGTTATTCTCAAGAGGAGTGGACTCCGTTCCTCACTCACGAGATAAATGGCTGGTCACCGGGATGCCCAGTCCCATGCTTTATGCAAACTAAATCAAAATAATTGCAAACAGAAATCCCCCTGGGACCCTTGTTAGTTGGAGGCACTCGTTGTTTCGAGCAAGCCATGGATTGATGCTTGTGGTGGAAGGGGGAGCATAAACTTTACCATTCTGTTTGGGAACCGCCTATAATGTGTGTAGCATGGAAGATATCGCCATCTCATGGTTGTTATGTTGACAATGAAAGTATGCCACTCAAAATATTATTCACCTTTTTCAAAACCGAGCTCTGGCACCTCTACAAATCCCTGCTTCCCTCTGCGAAGGGCCTATCTATTTACTTTTATGCTGAGTCATCATCCTCTTATTAAAAAGCACCAGTTGGAGAGCACTGCTGTCATTTGCATTCATTATTGTTAGTTTACATTGAGTATGACTTGACTGGATCTCTTTTACCATGAATGACAATGTCTAGTCAGTCCTTGGTCTTTAAAGTTGCTCTGCATTTATGTTTTGCGGTCTCAGAAAGGGCTAGCGAGATACCACCTTGTTATATCATATTATGATTGTTTTGAGAAAGTGTTGTCATCCGAGTTTTATTATTATGGCTCGCTAGCTGATTATGCTATTGATATGAGTAATTTGAGACCTATGCGTTATTGCAAATATGGTTAGTTATAATCTTTGCTGAAAACTTGAATGCTGGCTTTACATATTTACAACAACAAGAGCAAACATAGTTTGTAAAAGTTTTTCTTTATCACTTTCAGTTTGTCAACTAAATTGCTTGAGGACAAGCAAAGGTTTAAGCTTGGGGGAGTTGATACGTCTCCAACGTATCTACTTTTTCAAACACTTTTGCCCTTGTTTTGGATGCTAACTTGCATGATTTGAATGGAACTAACCCGGACTGACACTATTTTCAGCAGAATTACCATGGTGTTATTTATGTGCAGGAGCAAATGTTCTCGGAATGACCTGAAACTTCACGGAGACACTTTTCAGAAAATAAGAAAAATACCTGCCAAAGATGAAGGCCAGGGTGCCCACCGTCTTGCCACGAGGGTGGGGCAGGCGCGCCTCCTACCTTGTGGGCCCCCTGTTGCCTCTCCGACTCCAACTCCACCTCCATATATTGAGTTTCGGGGAGAAAAAAATCAGAGAGAATAAATCACCGCGTTTTACGATACGGAGCCGCCGCCAAGCCCTAAAACCTCTCGGGAGGGCTGATCTGGAGTCCGTTCGGGGCTCCGGAGAGGGGAATCCATCGCCATCGTCATCACCAACCATCCTCCATCACCAATTTCATGATGCTCACCGCCGTGCGTGAGTAATTCCATCGTAGGATTGCTGGACGGTGATGGGTTGGATGGGATCTATCATGTAATCGAGTTAGTTTTGTTAGGGTTTGATCCCTAGTGTCCACTATGTTCTGAGATTGATGTTGCTATGACTTTGCTATGCTTAATGCTTGTCACTAGGACCCGAGTGCCATGATTTCAGATCTGAACCTATTATGTTTTCATCAATATATGAGTGTTCTTGATCCTATATTGCAAGTCTATAGTCACCTATTATGTGTGATGATCCGTTAACCCTGAAGTGACAATAATCGTGATACTTACCGGTGATGACCGTAGTTTGAGGAGTTCATGTATTCACTATGTGTTAATGCTTTGTTCCGGTTCTCTAATAAAAGGAGGCCTTAATATCCCTTAGTTTCCGTAAGGACCCTGCTGCCACGGGAGGGTAGGACAAAAGATGTCATGCAAGTTCTTTTCCATAAGCACGTATGACTATGTTCGGAATACATGCCTACATTATATCAATGAACTGGAGCTAGTTCTCTGTCACCCTAGGTTATGACGCTTACATGATGAACCGCATCCAGCATAATTCTACATCACCGATCCATTGCCTACGAGCTTTCCATATATTGTGCTTCACTTATTTACTTTCCCGTTGCTATTGCTATCATCACTACAAAATACCAAAAACATTGCTTTTACTACTGTTACCTTTTGCTACCGTTATCACCACTATCATATTACTTTGCTACTAAACACTTTCCTGCAGATATTAAGTTTCCAGGTGTGGTTGAATTGACAACTCAGCTGCTAATACTTGAGAATATTCTTTGGCTCCCCTTGTGTCAAATCAATAAATTTGGGTTGAATACTCTACCCTCGAAAACTGTTGTGATCCCCTATACTTGTGGGTTATCAATAAGATAACTTCAAAGGGAAAATTCAATCCATTACAAGAGAGTAGAGGGGGAGAAACATCATAAGATACAACTATAATAGCAAATCTCGCGATACATCAAGATCGTGCCGAATCAAGAACACGAGAGAGAGAGAGAGAGAGAGAGAGAGAGAGAGAGAGATCAAACACATAGCTACTGGTACATACCCTCAGCCCCGAGGGTGAACTACTCCCTCGTCGTCATGGAGAGCGTCGGGATGATGAAAATGGCCACCAGAGAGGGATTCCCCCCTCTGGTTGGGTGCCAGAATGGGTCTAGATTGGTTTTCGGTGGCTACAGAGGCTTGCAGCGGCGGAACTCTCGATCTAGGGTATGTTCTGGAAGTTTGGGTATATATAAGAGGTGTTGGCGTCGGGGACAAGTCAGGGGGGGTATCCGAGGCGGCCACGAGGTAAGGGGCGCGCCCCCACCCTCGTGGGTGCCTCGGGACTTTTGGCCCATCTCCGATACTTCGTGGGCTTCTTCTGGTCCAAAAATAATCTCGATGAAATTTCAGGTCAATTGGACTCCGTTTGGTTTTCCTTTTCTGTAAAACTCAAAAACAAGGAAAAAACAGAAACTGGCACTGGGCTGTAGGTTAATAGGTTAGTCCAAAAAATCATATAAAATAGCATATAAATGCATATAAAACATCCTAGGTGGATAATAAAATAGCATGGAACAATCAAAAATTATAGATACGTTGGACACGTATCAAGCATCCCCAAGCTTAATTCCTGCTCGTCCTCGAGTAGGTAAATGATAAAAACAGAATTTTTGATGTGGAATGCTACCTAACATAATTATCAATGTAATTCTATTTATTGTGGCATAAATGTTCAGGTCCAAAAGATTCAAGATAAAAGTCTAATATTGACATAAAAATAGTAATACTTCAAGCATACTAACAAAGCAATTATGTCTTCTCAATATAACATGGCCAAAGAAAGCTATCCCTAGAAAATCATATAGTCTGGCTATGCTCTATCTTCATCACACAAAATATTTAAATCATGCACAACCCCGATGACAAGCCAAGCAATTGTTTCATACTTTCTATGTCCTCAAACTTTTTCAATCTTCACGCAATACATGAGCATGAGCCATGGACATAGCACTATAGGTGGAATAGAATGGTGGTTGTGGAGAAGACAAAAAGGAGAAGATAGTCTCACATCAACTAGGTGTATCAACGGGCTATGGAGATGCCCATCAATAGATATCAATGTGAGTTAGTAGGGATTTCCATGCAACGGATGCACTAGAGCTATAAGTGTATGAAAGCTCAAAAACAAACTATGTGGGTGTGCATCCAACTCGCTTGCTCACGAAGACCTAGGGCATTTTGCGGAAGCCCATCATTGGAATATACAAGCCAAGTTCTATAATGAAAGATTCCCACTAGTATATGAAGTGAAAACATAGGAGACTCTCTATCATGAAGATAATGGTGCTACTTTGAAGCACAAGTGTGGTGAAAGGATAGTAGGATTGCCCCTTCTCTCTTTTTCTCTCATTTTTTTTGTTTTTTTGGGCCTTCTCTTTTTTATGGCCTCTTTTTTTATGTTCCATCCGGAGTCTCATCCCAACTTGTGGGGGAATCATAGTCTCCATCATCCTTTCATCACATGGGACAAGCTCTACTAATGATGACCATCACACTTTTATTTACTTACAACTCAAGAATTACAACTTGATACTTAGAACAAGATATGACTCTATATGAATGCCTCCGGCGGTGTACCGGGATGTGCAATGAATCAAGAGTGACATGTATGAAAGAATTATGGAGGTGGCTTTGCCACAAATATAATGTCAACTACATGATCATGCAAAGCAATATGACAATGATGGAGCGTGTCATAATAAACGAAATGGTGGAAAGTTGCATTGCAATATATCTCGGAATGGCTATGGAAATGACATAATAGGTAGGTATGGTGGCTGTTTTGAGGAAGGTAATGGTGGGTGTATGGTACCGGCGAAAGTTGCGCGGCACAAGAGAGGCTAGCAATGGTGGAAGGGTGAGAGTGCGTATAATCCATGGACTCAACATTAGTCATAAAGAACTCACATACTTATTGCAAAAATCTATTAGCTATCGAAACAAAGTACTACACGCATGCTCCTAGGGGGGTAGATTGGTAGTAAAAGACCACCGCTCGTCCCTGACCGCCACTCATAAGGAACACAATCAAAAAATAAATCATGCTCCGACTTTATCACATAACGGTTCACCATACGTGCATGCTACGGGAATCACAAACTTCAACACAAGTATCTCTCAAATTCACAACTACTCAACTAGCATGACTCTAATATCACCATCTTCATATCTCAAAACAATCGTCAAGTATCAAACTTCTCATAGTATTCAATGCACTTTATATGAAAGTTTTTATTATACCCATCTTGGATGCCTATCATATTAGGACTAATTTCATAACCAAATCAAATTACCATGCTGTTCTAAAAGTCTCTCAAAATAATATAAGTGAAGAATGAGAGTTCATCTATTTCTTCAAAATAAAACCACCGCCGTGCTCTAAAAAGATATAAGTGAAGCACTAGAGCAAATGACAAACTACTCCAAAAGATGTAAGCGAAGATCAATGATTAGTTGAATAATTATGTAACTATGTGAAGACTCTCTAACATTTAATAATGGAAGATCTTGGTATTTTATTAAAACATCAAGCAAAACAAAATAAAATCAAATGACGCTCCAAGCAAAACACATATCATGTGGTGAATAAAAATATAGCTCCAAGTAAAGTTACCGATGAACGAAGACGAAAGAGGGGATGCCTTCCGGGGCATCCCCAAGCTTAGGCTCTTGGTTGTCCATGAATATTACCTTGGGGTGCCTTGGGAATCCCCAAGATTAGGCTCTTGCCACTCCTTATTCCATAGTCCATCGAATCTTTACCCAAAACTTGAAAACTTCACAACACAAAACTTAACAAAAAACTCATAAGCTCCGTTAGTAAAAGGAAATAAAATCACCACTTTTGGTACTGTTATTAACTCATTATTTATTTATATTGGTGTAATATGTACTTTATTCCAACTTATCTATGGTTCATACCCCCCGATACTACTCATTGATTCATCAAAATAAGCAAACAACACATAGAAAACAGAATCTGTCAAAAATAGAACAGTCTGTAGTAATATGCAACTCTCGAATACTTCTGTAAATCCAAAAATCCTGATAAATTAGTAAGTACTAGGAAATTTTTATATTGATCTACTGCAAGTGGAATGTGTATTTTATCGCTCTCTGTTAAAAAATGAAAATTATTCTCGTGAGCACATACTTTCTGTTTTTTATAGCAAGATCAAATAACAATCATCCAAGAAGATCCTAAAGGCTTTACTTGGCACAAACACTAATTAGAACATAGAAAACACAATCATAACACAGGATATATGATTTATTTATTACTAAACAGGAACAAAAAGCAAGGTACAAAAATAAAATTGGGTTGCCTCCCACAAGCGCAATCGTTTAACGCCCCTAGCTAGGCATGATGATTTCAAAGATGCTCACATAAAAGATAAGAATTGAAACATAAAGAAAGCATCATGAAGAATATGACTAGCACATTTAAGTCTAACCCACTTCCTATGCATAGGGATTTTGTGAGCAAACAATTTATGGGAACTAGAATCAGCTTGCATAGGAAGGTAAAACAAGCATAGCTTCAAGATTTTCAACACATAGAGAGGAAACTTGATATTATTGCAACTCCTACAAGCATATATTCCTCCCTCATAATAATTTTCAGTAGCATCATGAATAAATTCAACAATATAACTAGCACATAAAGCATTCTTTTCATGATCTACAAGCATGCAAAGTTGACACTCTTCCAAAATAATGGGATTAACATTAACTAAAGTCATGACCTCTCCAAACCCACTTTCATAATTATCACAATAAGATTCAACACCCTCCAAAATAGTTGGATCATTACTTCCTAAATTTGTCACTCTTCCAAACCCACTTTCATCAATATAATCATCATAAATAGGACGCATGCTATCATCAAAATAAATTTGCTCATCAAAACTTGGGAGACAAAAAATATCATCTTCATCAAACATGGCTTCCCAAAGCTTGTGGCCTTGCATATCATTAGCATCATGGGTAGTCAAATAATTCATACTAACAACGTTCCAATCATGCTCATCATCCAAAGATTTAGTGCCAACCATTTTAATACATTCTTCTTCTAACACTTTGACACAATTATCGAAATCCTTATTTTCACGAAAGACATTAAAAATATGAAGCATATGAGGCACCCTCAATTCCATTTTTTGTATTTTTCTTTTATAAACTAAAGTAGTGATAAAACAAGAAACTAAAAGATTCGATTGCAAGATCTAAAGATATACCTTCAAGCGCTAACCTCCCCGGCAATGGCGCTAGAAAAGAGCTTGATGTCTACCACACAACCTTCTTATTGTAGACGTTGTTGGGCCTCCAAGTGGAGAGGTTTGTAGGACAATAGCAATTTTCCCTCAAGTGAATGACCTAAGGTTTATCAATCCGTGGGGAGGCATAGGATGAAGATGGTCTATCTCAAACAACCATGCAACCAAATAACAAAGAGTCTCTTGTGTCCCCAACACACCCAATACAATGGTAAATTGTATAGGTGCACTAGTTCGGCGAAGAGATGATGATACAAGTGCAATATGGATGGTATATATAGTTTTTTGTAATCTGAAAATATAGAAACAGGAAGGTAACTAATGATAAAAGTGAGCGTAAACGGTATTGCAATGTGTTGAAACAAGGCCTAGGGTTCATACTTTCACTAGTGCAAGTTCTCTCAACAATAATAACATAATTGATCATATAACTATCCCTCAACATGCAACAAAGAGTCACTCCAAAGTCACTAATAGCGGAGAACAAACGAAGAGATTATTGTAGGGTATGAAACCACCTCAAAGTTATCCTTTCTGATCGATCTTTTCAAGAGTCCTTAGTAAAATAACACGAAGCTATTCTTTCCGTTCAATCTATCCTAGACTTTATACTAGAATAAGACCTTAAGACAAAATCAACCAAAACCCTAATGTCACCTAGATACTCCAATGTCACCTCAAGTATCCGTGGGTATGATTATGCGATATGCATCACACAATCTCAGATTCATCTATTCAACCAACACAAAGAACTTCAAAGAGTGCCCCAAAGTTTCTACCGAAGAGTCAAGACGAAAACGTGTGCCAACCCCTATGCATAAGTTCACGAGGTCACGGAACTCGCAAGTTGATCACCAAAACATACATCAAGTGGATCACGTGAATATCCCATTGTCACCACAGATAAGCACATGCAAGACATACATCAAGTGTTCCCAAATCTTTCAAGACTCAATCAAAGGGAAAACTCAATCCATTACAAGAGAGTAGAGGGGAGAAACATCATAAGATCCAACTATAATAGCAAAGCTCGCGATACATCAAGATCATGCCGAATCAAGAACACGAGAGAGAGAGAGAGATCAAACACATAGCTACTGGTA
Source organism: Triticum aestivum (assembly GCF_018294505.1). Classification (NCBI taxonomy): domain Eukaryota; kingdom Viridiplantae; phylum Streptophyta; class Magnoliopsida; order Poales; family Poaceae; genus Triticum; species Triticum aestivum. The sequence goes on from NC_057800.1 coordinate 749,642,434, forward strand.
CATACCCTCAGTCCTGAGGGTGAACTACTCCCTCCTTGTCATGGAGAGCGCTGGGATGATGAAGATGACCACCAGAGTGGGATTCCCCCCTCCGGTAGGGTGCCAGAATGGGTCTAGATTGGTTTTCGGTGGCACTGGGCTCTAGGTTAATAGGTTAGTCCCAAAAATCATATAAAATAACATATAAATGCATATAAAACATCCTAGATGTATAATATAATAGCATGGAACAATAAAAAATTATAGATACGTTGGAGACGTATCACAGACCACCTCCTCACCCAAGCTCGATGCGGCTCCATCGCTGATATGCAACTTTGCGAACCACCAAGGTGGCTCGCCAAAGGCGAAATCATTACCGTTGAACGAATCAGACCGGGGCAACACCCCGGACTCGCCATCATACTGCAGATTTGGCACCCCCACATGACTAAGGCGTCAGAGGAGGAAACCATACCTGCCATCCATGAACCACAAGCCCAACACATGTTCCGTCTTCCAGATGTCGCCGATGCAGACCACAATCTGCATCTACTCCTCGACTACCTCCCAAGCTCCGCGCCGATGTTGGAGCAGACGCCGTCGCAACGACGGAGCCTGAGGACATATGTTGACCACAAGGATGCCGCCGCCGCCATGACATCCCTGCTTGAATAGAATGGTTTCCAGATCCTTCACCGACCATACAGATGATCGCCTCGCCAGAGAAGAATCCGGAGCTTCTTTATTCAGCATCTCCATCGCCGCCGCCAAAGCCAAGACGATCCAAAACCATAAGCTTCTTGGGCCCTAAAACTTAAGGCTAAAACGGTCCACACGCACGGGATCCGACGACCCCCCTCACAACCGATGACCCCCCTCACGACCGATGACCAAAAGGTCGCCGGCTGCGGAGAGCCGTCAAAAGACGGAGCGGGAAGGAGCGGCTCTCCTGTGGCGGCGGCTAGGTTTCGCTACAGGAGGAAAACGATAGTGGGCTAGGTAAATCGTGAGAAACTACCAGGCCACACATACATGCAACTACCCAAGGAACCGTAGCAGCCAGGTCAATGCGACAGTATGGCCCACACACAAAATCGCTAACCACACCCATCGAGTCGTGATCCACATTAACAAAATTTTGACCGAGAGTCTACATGAAATCACTAATTGAGGAGTACTCGTTGCAAAGATCACTCCCACCTTCCTAGGTTGCGACAAGTGGCGCGACTTGTCGCAACATGGGAGTTCTTCTTTTTTTCATAGATCCGTTTATTCAAAATGTTTTATCTCTTAAGCCGTGCGTCCAAATCTCGAACCGTTTTCACCGTTAGATTCCTGTTGTCGAGATCTTAAAAACTAGATCCCATGTTGATAGGTTTTGACGAAATGTTTTTTCACAAAAAAAACCGGACGAAAGAACAAACAGGGAGCACGGTTTTTTTCTCTTTCCGAAAGAGGCAAGCCCGTGCCTCTTGCGAAATCACAACCGTGCCTCTTGGGGAAGCAAAACCGTGCCTCTCGCAAAAGTAAAAAAGAAGAGAAAATATGTTTTTTTCGTTTCTGAGAGGCACGGCCGTGACTCTCGAGAAAGCACAACCATACCTCTCGCGGAAGCAAAACCATGACTCTCACGAAATGAAAAAAAAACAGAAAATGTATTTTTTTCGTTTCCGAGAGGCACGGCCGTGACTCTCGCGAAAGCACAACCGTGCCTCTCGCGGAAGCAAAATCGTGACTCTTGCGGAAGGCAAAAAATAGAAAACGCATTTTTTTCCGTTTCCGAGAGGCACGGCCGTGACTCTCGCGAAAGTACAACCGTGTCTTTCGCGGAAGCAAAACCGCGACTCTTGCGGAAGAAAAAAACAGAAAAATGTTTTTTCCATTTACGAGAGGCACGGCCATGACTCTCGTGAAAGCATAACCGTGGCGCTCGCGAAGCAAAACCGTGACTCTCGCAAAACCAAAAAAAAAATGCATTTTTCATGCAAAAAAAATTCGAATTATTTTGGTCCAAATGTTAAGAAAGACCGGTGGAAAACCGAACGTTGAAAAAACCTGGTAAAAATCATTTAAAAAGCCAAAAACACGTGTGAAAAAAAAAAGCAAGTCCGAAGGGAGCGCCTAGAGCGCGACACGTGATGGGCGGCTGAGAGCGCCACTTGGCGCGCTGATCATTGTGAGGCTCCGCAAGGAGTGCTCGTTAACCAGTTGCTCTTGAGTCTACAGCCACCATGTAATTGTACATGCCAGTATCTCAATTAAATACACGTGCGTGCGCTCGGTAAGCAAGCAGGTCGCGGTCAAACAAGTGGGTTAAACTGAACGCGAAATCTTTCCCAGGCGTAGAGGCTTGGTTATTGTACATACTTGTCCACATAGCGTGCTATAGCACTGCCCCTGACTGCGCCTGGCCTAGGGCCTTTTCTCATCTCCACAAAAAGAAACTGACTGACCCAATTGTAGTTTTCAGTCTATTGACACATGCACCAACAAAAAGGTTGAACGATCTTAACGACTAAAAATTGTGACCTTAAGTGTGAAAAATTACAAGATCTGAACAACTAAAAATATGAACCTAAGCATGAAAAAATCAAGATCCAAATAGCTAAAAATCATGAACTTGGTACTGTTGGAGAAATCAAAATATTTATGGTCCACCAGAAAATCCTTGACAAAGACTTGTTCTTCTTTTTGCAATGAAAAGAGAGTTTTATTCCATATTGAGAGAGTTACAGTCGAGGGGCAAAAGATCCTCAATACATGGTGGACCTAGGTGCAACCACACAGCCGTGGTACACTCTAAACGACTATAATTTGCCAAACGGTCGGCAACTTTATTTTGATCCCTAGATAATTTCTGGGGAATAACTCGCAGGCTTTCATCAACTCCTTAATTTCAGCCACCAGATGTCCATAGGCAGAACGAACTAGTCCATCTCCTGTAAGACTAGACAAAGCTTCACTTGAATCAGATTGGACAATGTCTGGAAGGTTAGAGTGTTGTAAAACAAGCGCTGTTCTTTGCATGATTGCATGTAACTCCGCTTCCAATGCATCGTTGCAATTGAAAATAAATATGCAGCAAAAATAACTGATCCAATGTGATGTCGGAGAATCACCCTGCCGCCGACCCATCCACTGACAGAGCACTACATGCCACCTGAACAGATCCTAGTACTAGCAAGAACTACTGGTGCCTAGCTAACCTGTGTTAATATTTCTTGAAACGCATGGACACTAAAAAATGAATATATCTGTTATTATTTATTACGCCTCTGCAGGGAGGTATAAAAAGAAGACTAGAGAAAGCAACATATCTCATCTTGCCATATTTCTGAACACTCACAACTATGTATATAGTACTCCCTCTGTCCAAAAATAAGTGACTCAACTTTCTACTAACTTTAATATAAAGTTAGCACAAAGTTGAGTCACTTATTTTGGGACGGAGGGAGTAGATTGTAAAACCAAAACCACAACACACAATATATGAAACAAATCACTAATTTTCATGTTAATTATATGAGCATGAATTCTAATATATGATATAATAATATGAAACAATCTCAACCTTTCGCACCGAGAACATGTAATCTATGATCGACAAGGAACAAGCAATAACTCCAATAAACAAACGACAGCTGGATTGTATAGACTAACAACGTCCCTAACAAATTAGGAAGAACCGAGAGCTACCGAGGAGCACTCGCGCAGCTAGATGGCCCTGGTTGCATCTTGTCAAGCTTGGACAGAAGCTTCTGCAGCCCATACAGATCGTTCTCGGGGAGAGGTTTGGTTCCCTTTGTTAAGCCTGAGATGGTGCTCAAGCAACGGCCGGCATGAACAGCCCCCCGGCATTCGGCACCATCAACAGCCCGTCCAGATCGTTCTCAAGCAACGGCCAGCTAACTTTTCCCGGAAGGCAAGCGTGGAGAAACCTTCACTATGACATCCGGCGCCATCAACTGCCGAGTAGCATTTGGATTTCTGTGCTTGCTTTGTGTTCATTCCAGCTGCAGGTGGAGAAACCTTCACAATTTAGATATAAGAAGAGTAGGAATATTGGCTTCCAACTCTTGTATCTAAATAACCGTGATTAGGAACCATATAGGACAGCTTTTCTCCATCTTACACAAAGAAGCACGCTTACCTCATTTGAGACCAGCACCCTCGGCCTCATCATTCTCTGTTGGCCGTTGGCCTTGTGTTATGAAAGCAGATCCAGCGTCTGGTTGTTCTTGGTGGTGCTCCTGTCCGGACCTTGCAGCTGAAAATGAATTGGGATCAGATATGAGAGGTTCTTCTTAATCTTCTTGATAACAGAATCAGGCTTACCTTGTTTGGGAGTTCTTATGGGAGGAGGCTTACGAATGTCTCTGAGCAGCCCAAGAAAGCCCTCTGCAGCCTTAGGAAAGCCACTCTGATGGAAGATGTCCTTTGCGAAGCCGCGCAACAAAAGCAAGACATCCCGCGGGACGACATCCTGAGGAGCCAACACCATGGAACCAGGCAACAAGAGGTTCTTGCTCCTCTTCCTCTCCCTTGGCCCGGTGATAGCGCCGTCCAGGTTGTCCTTTGGCTCCTCGTTGAGATTCATGGTGTAGGGAGGCGATACCTTATTTCTCTTCTTCCGACCTCGCCTTGACCCGGCGCTGTCGCGGTCGTTGGAGGAGGAGACGTTGCGCCGCCTCCTCCGCGCGGGTGTCTCCTGCTCCACCACCATGCCCTCTCCCTCCCCCGGGTCGTCTGCAGCCGCCACGTTGAGATCGAGGTCGATCTTGTCGTCAGCGGGGCGCCAGCCCAGGAGCCCGGCGTGGGTGAACTGGGCGACGAGGGACGATGCGTCCACGGAGGCTTGGCGGCGATTCGCGAAGAATCCGGTGGGCGACAGGCTAAAGACCGCAGGAGAAGGGTGGTTGTTGGCGACGACGGCTGCGCCGCCCACGGCGGGAGGATGGGAACTCGCCACGGTGGTGGTGAGGTCGCTGCAGAGTTGCTCGGCGGTGGAATGGGTTGGTGGCTCCATCGTACCGTGGGATTTTTGGATCGATGCGGAATGAAAAGAAGGCTGGATCGTGCGTTTTGTTCTGGGTTTTGGCGGCGGGAGGAGGTCGCGCAAAGGAGCTCCCCCTCGGCGGCTAGGGTTCCCGTCCATCTCCAGCGCAGTCGGGACAGGAGTGCGGGCGGGGTTTTGGATTGGATTCGATCTACCAAACTGGAAAGAAGTAATTAACGCTGAAAGGGAAAGAACTAAAATTTCCGCGTATTAGGTAGGGATAGGGACTAGAAAAAATGCCCGTGCGTTGCAACGGGTGAAAAAAATACGCCATGGGTACACATCCTCTATTTCAACATGGTACTACACATGTTTTGTTGTTTATTATGCTCCCCCCCCCCTTGTCGATAATGATGAGTATTTGATTACCCCCACCCCACGTTTTTCTTGCCATGCATCATTTTCATTGCCTACAAATTTCCATCTGGAAAATGAAAATTAAGCATAAATTGCCAATATAGGATATTGCAGGAATCTTAAGAAATATAGAGGTGAGGCATATATTTGATTATCATAAATATAA
>NC_057800.1:749648004-749649814 GCF_018294505.1 Triticum aestivum
GGCAACTTTATTTTGATCCCTAGATAATTTCTGGGGAATAACTCGCAGGCTTTCATCAACTCCTTAATTTCAGCCACCAGATGTCCATAGGCAGAACGAACTAGTCCATCTCCTGTAAGACTAGACAAAGCTTCACTTGAATCAGATTGGACAATGTCTGGAAGGTTAGAGTGTTGTAAAACAAGCGCTGTTCTTTGCATGATTGCATGTAACTCCGCTTCCAATGCATCGTTGCAATTGAAAATAAATATGCAGCAAAAATAACTGATCCAATGTGATGTCGGAGAATCACCCTGCCGCCGACCCATCCACTGACAGAGCACTACATGCCACCTGAACAGATCCTAGTACTAGCAAGAACTACTGGTGCCTAGCTAACCTGTGTTAATATTTCTTGAAACGCATGGACACTAAAAAATGAATATATCTGTTATTATTTATTACGCCTCTGCAGGGATGTATAAAAAGAAGACTAGAGAAAGCAACATATCTCATCTTGCCATATTTCTGAACACTCACAACTATGTATATAGTACTCCCTCTGTCCAAAAATAAGTGACTCAACTTTCTACTAACTTTAATATAAAGTTAGCACAAAGTTGAGTCACTTATTTTGGGACGGAGGGAGTAGATTGTAAAACCAAAACCACAACACACAATATATGAAACAAATCACTAATTTTCATGTTAATTATATGAGCATGAATTCTAATATATGATATAATAATATGAAACAATCTCAACCTTTCGCACCGAGAACATGTAATCTATGATCGACAAGGAACAAGCAATAACTCCAGTAAACAAACGACAGCTGGATTGTATAGACTAACAACGTCCCTAACAAATTAGGAAGAACCGAGAGCTACCGAGGAGCACTCGCGCAGCTAGATGGCCCTGGTTGCATCTTGTCAAGCTTGGACAGAAGCTTCTGCAGCCCATACAGATCGTTCTCGGGGAGAGGTTTGGTTTCCTTTGTTAAGCCTGAGATGGTGCTCAAGCAACGGCCGGCATGAACAGCCCCCCGGCATTCGGCACCATCAACAGCCCGTCCAGATCGTTCTCAAGCAACGGCCAGCTAACTTTTCCCGGAAGGCAAGCGTGGAGAAACCTTCACTATGACATCCGGCGCCATCAACTGCCGAGTAGCATTTGGATTTCTGTGCTTGCTTTGTGTTCATTTCCAGCTGCAGGTGGAGAAACCTTCACAATTTAGATATAAGAAGAGTAGGAATTTTGGCTTCCAACTCTTGTATCTAAATAACCGTGATTAGGAACCATATAGGACAGCTTTTCTCCATCTTACACAAAGAAGCACGCTTACCTCATTTGAGACCAGCACCCTCGGCCTCATCATTCTCTGTTGGCCGTTGGCCTTGTGTTATGAAAGCAGATCCAGCGTCTGGTTGTTCTTGGTGGTGCTCCTGTCCGGACCTTGCAGCTGAAAATGAATTGGGATCAGATATGAGAGGTTCTTCTTAATCTTCTTGATAACAGAATCAGGCTTACCTTGTTTGGGAGTTCTTATGGGAGGAGGCTTACGAATGTCTCTGAGCAGCCCAAGAAAGCCCTCTGCAGCCTTAGGAAAGCCACTCTGATGGAAGATGTCCTTTGCGAAGCCGCGCAACAAAAGCAAGACATCCCGCGGGACGACATCCTGAGGAGCCAACACCATGGAACCAGGCAACAAGAGGTTCTTGCTCCTCTTCCTCTCCCTTGGCCCGGTGATAGCGCCGTCCAGGTTGTCCTTTGGCTCCTCGTTGAGATTCATGGTGTAGGGAGGCGATACCTTATTTCTCTTCTTCCGACC
>NC_057800.1:749650476-749659885 GCF_018294505.1 Triticum aestivum
AAAATGAAAATTAAGCATAAATTGCCAATATAGGATATTGCAGGAATCTTAAGAAATATAGAGGTGAGGCATATATTTGATTATCATAAATATAAAAAGCAACTTCTTCTAAATCTATCTTTGGTCAATAGTATATAAATTTCTAAAATACGGTCTTTGAGGAAAAATGTTTTTCCACCTCAAATGTTTTTCTCAAGCACGTATCAAAGAGCAATAACCTGGGAAACCATGGTAAGGAGTGTCTTATTTTTGTTTAATCTGTGTCACCTATCAGTGGCAATTTAAAACTAAATGGACATTATTGTTGATGGGCAGGCAATGCTTGACGGTGAGCGAAAAACTGAAAATATCCCAAATGCTTCCATTTGGTCACCCATCACTTCTTTTTATATGATCGTACCTTCAACTTTACCTTGATTAGCACCATGTTTAAAATGCCTGATAGTTGAGGGCTTATTATTTGCACTTGAAGAAATTCAACACATTAGCATAATCTGAATCATATTCTGACATAGACAAAGAAAATACTTGGACTGGATCTGTCAAGTTCCAAAACATATGTATGTGATGGTGATCGACTCGCTGGACCTTTTCCAAGTGCCTCTTCCATCCTATGTATAGTCATATTTGGTAAGTAGCCTGCAAAATTATACATATGGGTACAAAATATTCTAAGAAAGAACAACATACTTGACTCTGGAGGGAGAAAAGGTGAGTCTGGATTCGGTCTCAAATCCCCTGACGATAAAAGTGGAATTCCTATTTCACAATAAATCATAGCTCAGGACTTTCCAGAGGCTTTGGTCCCGCCCCTCGCCCCTCGCGTCGCCCCCGCGGGCGACCCGGGGGGAAAACCCTAGCCGCCGCCCCTCGAGTCTCCTCCTCCTCCCCCCCTCCTCGCCACCAGGCGAAGCCTGGCCGGCTGGGCGGCGGCGGGGCTTCTCCCCATCCTCTCCGTCTTGACTGGCGCGGGACAGCGGGATCCAGAGGAACACCGCGCGAACGTGGGGTCCTACGGCGCGGCGGGCAGGTCTCCCATCGGCGTCGTGCGCGGCGCGGCGGTGGCGACCTGCGTGTCTTGAGGTGGTGGCTGCGTTGGCCTGACCGGTGGTCGCGGGTGCCGCCGGATCCAGATCGGATCCAGCTGGATCCTTTCTTCGGACTCCGTTGGCCGCCGCGGGGTGGTGATGATAGTCACTGGCCACGTCGGATCGTTGGATTCGGCGTCTGGAGATCTACAAGGAGTTCTTCTCGATCCTTCTTTCTGGTGAGTTGAGCCCCATGGCTCTTTTATCTTCACGGGTTTCGGATCGTGGCTTGCCGGATCCGGAGTACACGGAGGTTTGGTGGCATATGATGGGGACCGGAGGAAACTTTGGTCGGCGTGTTCAGCCCGGCATCGGCGACGTCACTTGACACCGTTACCCTTCCTGGAGGCGAAGCCGAGGTCCCCACTATCCACCCCCAAACCCCTCCCGGACGAAAGTCCAAAATTCAGTCTGGATTGGGCGGCGGCGGCGTCCTGCGCGTCGTATCCTCCATGGAGGCGACGTCTTGGGAGGAACTGCTTTTCGGGGAGAGATGTTGTGGATGGTGGGCTCCGAGTAGCTCCAGCAGTGGTGATGGTGTGGAGGTTGCCAGGTGGTGCGGCGTTGTATCTACCGCGTCATTGACGACGAGTGGTGGCGGCATGGTGCAGCTGCATATCGACGACGGATGTGACTAGATGGACGAGCGCAGGGTGGTCGAGCTGTCTGGCGCCATGATGGCGTCGACGGCATGCTTGGCAAGGTCTGTGCGTCAGTACCTGCTCTGGAGATGGATCGGTGGAAGAAGGCGGCGGCAGCCTCGGTGAGTGTGCCGGACCGGCGTGTGACCCAGTCCCGGTATGTGGCTAGGATGGGGCATCCAGCATTAGATGTTACGATTTAGTGTGATGTCTGTTTGGTATTAGGCTCGGACATTCGGCACCACTGCATCAAGAGGGTAGGAGTAGCGACAAATGTTACCTAGATGGTGGCTTCAGGCTTACTGATGTACTACTTTGTAAGGTCTTTTGTGCTTAATAATTAATAAAATGGCCGTATGCATCGTTCAGATGCAGAGGCCACGGGTGCATCCTCCTTTTCTAAAAAAACAATAAATCATAACTTCCAACACTTGAAACACTGAATGACGTACCTCGGGTGGAGCATGGGTAGATGTAGTTGCAGCGAAGTCGGCAAAACGCAACAGGGAGTTGAACCCGTTTTTCTGTCAAATGTATGATGCAAATGCAACACTGTTCTTAGTCTGTTGTATCCTAAGAGCTGAACCAAAACATTTCTAGATATCTTACGGTCTGCTATTCATGCACTGTAAAAGGTTCTATATCAATAGCATGGTCATTATTTAGCCTAGCCTGCATATGTTTAGCTACGTACACTGGTGTAAACTCAGAATTCCATGCCTGGATATTTTGGAGAGGAAAAGGTACAGCTTAGTTTTAGTTATTTGGCAGCGGTTCAGTGAGCAAAGAAAAGAGGTAGTAGGTCTTATTTGACTTGTTGATTTCTTGAACTCTTTCATGGTTCTGAACTGCTTCATCATCTATTCACGCCCAAAACTTGGCACATACACGAGCAGCAGTAGCAAGCACAACAGCGCTCGTTATTTCGTGGACGGAGGAATTTATCTATATGGTATTTGGGCTGTTTTTTTCCATCCCCTCATTGGCATGTTAGACAGGAAGAATCCATGTGTATTGTGTGGCTGTGGTAGCTGCCGGCCGTTCGCCACAGATGCCTTGCTCCCAGCCGCCTAGCCCCATCGCCTATGCCCCCGCATCAGGGTCGAGGCAACCACTGGAAGCAACAAGCACTTCTCCTGGTTGTGAATTAGCTAGCTTCTCCATGTCTTACAGCGCTGCAGCATCAGTTATCGATGTAGAGGTCCAATTCCGGCTTCTTGCAAGGCATGTGCAGGGTGTGTCCATCGTTCCTCGGTTGCGTCAGCCACATGAGCGGCAGTTTCGGCGTCCACACATCAGACGGCAACATGGAGAGTTCCAGAATCTGTATGCTGTCCTTGGCCCTCTGCGACTCCCCGGATGCGGAAGTGGCGGTGGCAGCGCAAGCTTTCTCAGTCATGTAGCAGACAAAAGCATGGGGTGCGAGTCTTGCCGGCCATGTGCAATGGCGCTGACGACCAATCACCAAGCGGCAGGGGCGGCGCGAGGTTGGTCGCCCCTTAGAACGTGGCTGCAGCAGCTAACGAGTCATGCCGATCGTGTTGTCGAACATCTCCAAGAGACAGGTGGCTGTGGCCAACGTCAGCGATTCCTCGCCCGCGAGCACCTGGACGCCGCCGCCATCCACGGTCACACGATCGCCTCATTCCACTCGCCGGCATCCATTGATCGAGGGGCGAGAGAGAGGGGAGCAGGGAGGCTGCCAAGATAGATGGGATTGGAGAGCGAAGAAAAAGGCGAGATGTTTACGCACTGGACGAGGCTAATTAGCGCCGCAGAGACCTAGGACGTGGCCAGATTGGATTGCACGGATTTCTGCTGCCCGTCGTCGTGGGTATTTTTATGGGTTCATTAAGAGATTATTAGGAGATAGGACGTAGTTCTACTCTAATTCGATCAATTGTTGTGCGTGGGGTGGTTTGATATGTTTTCCGTAGCAAATTTTTTATAATTTCCCTTTTACTGGCGTAGTCCTGATCGTACATTGTTTCCCAACGTACATTATTTTCCAACAATTACCCTTCTGCCACCGGTTTTTACTTTTTTGATAATAGGTATTGATTTTCACTTATTAAATCTTAGTCGTCGATCTTTATGTTAACATAAAATCAACGGATATAAAGGGATGACGTATGGAGAACTATGAAATCTTCCGCCTTTTAATATTAGGTATAGATAGAGATAGAGAGTCGAGATTGAGATCGAGACGTGTCCAGATAGCGTGCTATAGCACTGCCCCTGACTGCGCCTAGCCGAGGGCCTTTTCTCATCTCCACAAAAAGAAACTGACTGACCCAATTGTAGTTTTCAGTCTATTGGCACATGCACCAACAAAAAGGTTGAACGATCTTAACGACTAAATATTGTGACCTTAAGTGTGAAAAATTACAAGATCTGAACAACTAAAAATATGAACCTAAGCATGAAAAAAACATGATCCAAACAGCTAAAAATCATGAACTTGGTACTGTTGGAGAAATCAAAATATTTATGGTCCACCAGGAAATCTTTGACAAAGACTTGTTCTTCTATTTGCAAGGAAAAGAGAGTTTTCATTCCATATTGAGGAGTTACAATCGAGAGGCAAAAGATCCTCAGTACATGGTGGACCTAGGTGCAACCACACAGCCGTGGTACACTCTAAACGACTATAATTTGCCAAACGGTCGGCAACTTTATTTTAATCCCTAGATAATTTCTGGGGAATAAACTCCTGGTCTTTCATCAACTCCTTAATTTCAGCCACCAGATGCCCATAGGCAGAACGAACTAGTCCATCTCCTGTAAGACTAGACAAAGCTTCACTTGAATCAGATTGGACAATGTCTAGAAGGTTAGAGTGTTCTAAAACAAGCGCCATTCCTTGCATGATTGCATGTAACCCCGCTTCAGTGCATCGTTGCAATTGAAAATAAATATGCAGAGAAAATAACTGATCCATTGTGATGTCGGAGAATCACCCTGCGCCGACCCATACATGCATGAGGTGAGAAGTAACAAACATGCACTACATGTAGTATTCTGTCAGTAGGTACCGCCATAACTACGGCTAGTGGCGAAGGCAGAAACAGTTTATAAGTGTGGTGTAGTTTATGAAAAAATCATGTACAATACAAATATAAAGGAGTTTATTAAAATACTTTGTGTTCAACAAGTACAATCTAAATTCAAAACTATATGATTAATTTCAACAATGAGAGATCACCATAATGATGGTGCTTCTATCGCTCGCAACAACAAATTTTGCTTCACAATGAAGTTCAATTCCGAGTTAACTTTTATTATGTAATTTTTTGTGAATCAACTTTTATTATGTTTTCTGGTGAATCAACTTTCATTGTGTAGTTACTCTTCTTTTTCAGCAATTCCCTGCATAATAGTCCATTTGTCCTGTCGCGTCCAAGTTGTCTGGTGTTTGCTAGTTTTCAATATTATTTTTTGGAAAAATGGTGATCACTAGTCGGATCGTATATTCATGTTTTAGTTTTTCTATGGAGTCATGTCAGAACCGTTGACGTATAAATACATAACCCACCTTTCCCCATCAGCTTGAGCTCTTGGGTGAACTGGCTGGTGCGTGTAGTTTTACATGGTATTAATTAGATCCAAGATGTCTTGAGTTCAAGACCCGGCTGGCGCAATTTAAAAACAAAAAATTGCAGTCCACTTATATTTCCTAGAATTGTATTAACCGGAAACACATGTGAGGGGAGTGTTTGAAGGAAATATGCCCTAGAGGCAATAATAAAGTTGTTATTTATATTTCCTTATATCATGATAAATGTTTATTATTCATGCTAGAATTCTATTAGTCGGAAACTTGATACATGTGTGGATACATAGACAAAACACAGTGTCCCTAGTAAGCCTCTACTAGACTAGCTCTTTGATCAAAGATGGTTAAGTTTCCTAACTATAGACAGTCATTTGATGAACGGGATCACATCATTAGGAGAATGATGTGATGGACAAGACCCATCCGTTAGCTTAGCATAATGATCTTTAGGTTTTATTGCTATTGCTTTCTTCATGTCAAATACATATTCCTTCGACTATGAGATTATGCAACTCCCGAATACCCGAGGAATACCTTGTGTGCTATCAAACATCACAACGTAACTGGGTGATTATAAAGATGCTCTATAGGTATCTCCGAAGGTGTTTGTTGAGTTGGCATAGATCAAGATTAGGATTTGTCACTTCGAGTATCAGAGAGGTATTTCTGGGCCCTCTCGGTAATGCACATCATGATAAGCCTTGCAAGCAATGTGACTAATGAGTTAGTTGTGGGATGTGCATTACGCAACTAGTAAAGAGACTTGCCGGTAACGAGATTGAACACGGTATGAAGATACCGACGATCGAATCTCAGGCAAGTAACATACCAATGACAAAGGGAATAACGTTATGTTGTCATTACGGTACGACCGATAAAGATCTTCGTAGAATATGTGGGAACCAATATGAGCATCCAGGTTCCGCTGTTGGTTATTGACCGGAGAGGTGTATCGGTCATGTCTATATAGTTCTCGAACCCGTAGGGTCCGCACGCTTAATGTTCGATGACAATTTTGTACTATATGAGTTATGTGATTTGGTTACCGAATGTTGTTTGGAGTCCCGGATGAGATCACAGACATGACGAGGAGTCTCAAAATTGTAGAGAGGTAAATATTCATATATAGGACGATGATATTCGGACACCAGAAGTGTTCCGGGGGTACCGGGTACATATCGGGTCACGGGAAGGGGTTCCGGGCACCCCCCGGCAAAGATTTGGGCCTATTGGGCCAAGAGGGGAAATGTAGCAGCCAGCATGGGCTGCTGCGCCCCCATGTAGGCCGAATACGAAGAGGAAGGAAAGGGGTAAGAGAGCAAGGAAGGGGAGGGATTCGGCCTCTCCCTTCCTTCTCCCCCCTCCTCTTTCCTTCTCCCTCCGAAAAACAAGGAAATGGGGGGGGGGGGCGAATTGGGGTGGGAGCCCAAGTAGGATTCAGCCTACTTGGGCGCCCCCTGGTTACCTCTTCGCCACTCCAACCTATACATATGCGGGGAGGGGGGTGGCGCCTAGAACACACATAAACAACTGTTAGCCGTGTGCGGCGCCCCCTCCACAGTTTACTCCTCCGATCATATTGTCGTAATGCTTAGGCGAAGCCCTGCGCGGATCACTTCACCATCACCATCACCCACGCTGTCATGCTGATGAAACTCTTCCTTGACACTTTGCTGGATGAAGAGTTTGAGGGACGTCATCGAGCTGAACGTGTGCAGAACTCGGAGGTGCCATACGTTCGGTGCTTGATCAGTCGGAACGAGAAGAAGTTCGACTACATCAACCGCGTTGTCAAACACTTCCGCTTTCGGTCTATGAGGGTACATGGACGCACTCTCCCCCTCTCGTTGCTATGCATTTCCTAGATAGATCTTGTGTGAGCGTAGGAATTTTTTTGAAATTGCATGCTATGTTTCCCAACAGTGTTGACATATAAATGCGTAGCCTACCATGTTGGAAATATTCCCTAGAGGAAATAATATTGTATTATTATATTTCCGTGTTCATATTTAGGAGTTTATATTTCATGCTAGAACTGCTATGATCATGGAACATGCGATTCAACGGAATACTCATATGCATGTGTGAAATAATAAATACTAAAGAATAGATTCCTAGTCTTGCCTCTAAGACTGTCTCAAGTGTTGTTGGTGATCATGTATTATAGATCTTAGGATATCGTTAAGTATAACGATGGCCCTGAAACAAAATTGAGAGTATAACATTAGAAGAACGATCATATTGAATCGACCCAAACTTGTTTGTTATACTTTGAGATAATATCGTCTGAAATCAATTATTATAACTCAATGTGTTAATGTGTGTTTTAGTTCCTCAGACACTGAGAATATCGTAGTCATTTCCTACCATATATATAAAGAGGGAGAGAGAGAGAGGGAGGAGGACAAGGTGATTCGGTGCCCAAGCTCACACTACTAGGGAAATGCTTATACACATGAGCTCACCAGTAGTGCTTTTACAAAACAAGCGCTGCTGCTAAATAGCAGTAGCGCTGGGTAGCACCAGTGCTGCTAATATGAGCATAGCAGTATCGCTGGAGCTAGAAAACGCGCTACTACTAAAACTGACAGATCGTTCCAGGTATGCTAGGGATACTAGTAGCGCTTATGCGTAGAAAGCGCCACTACTACGGATCTTAGCAATAGCAATTTTTCCCTGGCAAGCGCTACTGATGAATTCAGTCCCCTCCTAACAAGACCGAAGTTTAGTCCCACCTCGCCCCGCGAACAAATTTTTTACCACCTTAAATACGGTGCTTCTCAAACCATCAGAACCACTTGGTCTTCGTTGAACTCTATGTGTAGGATCTGTGGCCGCAATAGGAATCTTCGCCGGTTCTTAAACCGAAGAAGACTCCTATTGACAATTTAGATTCTACACAAAAAGATCATTGATGACCAATGTATATTTGAATTTTTTTTTACATGCTTAGCGTTAGCAGTAGCACGTTTGACAGAGAATGCTATAGGTTTTAGCAGTAGCTCATTTTTACATAGAGCGCTACTACTATAGGTTTTAGCGGTAGTGGTTTTTATGGGCAAGTGCTACCACTAAGGCCCCTTATCCAAACCAGCCGCCCGCGCGTGCGCGTCCTCTCACTCTCCCCTCACACTGTCTCACCGCCTCTGTCGCCTCCATCGCCCTCGCCGCCGGTGCCATCGTCGTCCTCCTCCTCCACCCCAAGGTCGATCCCTCCCTCCTCCTCCTCCCTCTCCGGCACCGGCGGCCCCCTCCTCGTCCTCCCTCTCCGGCTCCTCCTCCTCCTCTCTCCTCCCCCTCCTGCTCTCTCTCCTCCTCCTCCTCCTCCTCCCTCCTCCTCCTTCCTCCTCCCCCTTTCTATAAATAGGTTTTAGTTTTTGTTAAATGTAGGTTTTTGTTTTTAGTAAATGTAGGTTTTTTTAGTAAATGTAGGTTTTTAGTATATTTTGTTTTTAGAAAATTTGAAAAAGTAATTTGAAATGAATAAGTAATTGTAGGTCTCTTGAATAGAATATGAAATATTTAGAAATTTTGAATAAGTAATTTTGAATAGAATGAAATTTGAAATTAAAAAAAAGAAGTAAATGTAGGTCTTTTGAATAGAATGGGAAATTTTTGGAAAATTTGAATAGAATAGGAAATTATAAGTAAATTTGAATAGAATAAGTAAATGTAGCTTATGGAGTTTCACTAAGTCCTAAGATGACGATAATAATGTTTTTGTTTATATTTTGTTTTTGCCGAGGTCATTCGGTGCCCAAGCTCAGCTACACCCGTCATGAGCAGAAAATTCACAAAAAAGAGTACAAAAATTAAAAAAAGCATGAAAGATAATTTGGTGCACGAGGTGCGCTACAAATTTCAAATCATTTGGACATGTGAGTAACTCTCGGCAAAAAAGACAAATTTGGAGTCTGTGAAAAAGTTTACTGTTCATGTATTTTTCTAACCAAATTTGTCTTTTTTGCTGAGAGCAACTCATGTGTCCAAGTAATGTGAAATTTGGAGCGCACCTCACGCACTAAATTTTCTTCCATGAATTTTGTTTTGGAAATTTTGGAAATTTTTAGTATTTTGTTTGAGCTTTCTTGTCACCAGGTGCAGATCAGCCTGGGCTAAAAAAT
>NC_057800.1:749663529-749674119 GCF_018294505.1 Triticum aestivum
CTGATGAGCTTAAAGCCACAAGTGGTTATGTGTTTACACTTGGTAGTGCTACTGTTTGATGGAAGTCTTGTAAGCAGACCATCTTAACAAGGTCACCAATGGAAGCAGAACTCACATCGTTCGACACGGCAACATTTGAAGCAGAATAGCTTCGAGAACTTTTGATAGAATTGCCGGTGGTTGAAAAACCAATACCATCTATTCTAATGAATTGTGATTATTAAACTGTGATCGTCAAGGTAAACAGTTCTAAGGATAATAAGAAGTCATCAAGACATGTGAGGAGGAGACCGAAATCTGTCAGGTCCATGAGAAACTCCGGAGTTATAGCGTTGGACTATATAAATACGTCGAAGAATCTGGCAGATCCCTTCACAAAGGATTTATCATGAAATGTGATAGACAATGCATCGAAGGAGATGGGATTGAGACCCACTACATAAGTTGTTCATGGTGTTAACCCATTTTTTGTGATCGGAGATCCCGTGAATTAGAATTGGCGAGACAAGCTATTGCATATAACTGAGAGGAGAATATTTATTTGATAAAAATCCACTATGTTATGTTGCAATTTTCTTCTAATCTGTATGGAAGGTTGATATTTATCTTATTGTGTTCTGAATGGCTTGGGTAGGCAAAGATATTGTCCTATAGAACATCTAGAAAGAATACACCTATATGAGTTAGACTATTAAATGTCACGGTCGGTGAGAGTTGGGTGCTCTCTAATAAACTCATGAAGAGGCCCCGGAGTATGACATATATGCTCCTACCCGCGGGTAAGTTTCCAGCGGTCTAGTATCGGTCAAGGCTTTTACGTGAAACTTGTTTGCACAACACTGGCAGTTCAAGGTGTAGTCCACTGTTCAAGTTGTGAACGAGTGTAGCGTGGAGTTCTAGGTGTAAGTTCAACTTAACATTCTCCACCAAAACGCCGGTATATAAACAATGTTTTGGAACCATAGGCAAATTTTATGTGCCTTTGGGATCTAGTGGGGGATTGCTGGAATTATTGGGCCTAGCCCATATAATAATTCATATTTTCTACCAATAATTCAAAGTAAATCCCAGAGGCTCATGTGGCCCATTCATGCACGACAAGGTTGTGTGGAAAATTGACATGTATGCCTCCGGTAGTGTACCGGTATGTGCAATGAATCAAGAGTGCCATGTATGAAAGAATTATGAAGGTGGCTTTGCCACCAATATGATGTCAACTACATGATCATGCAAAGCAATATGACAATGATGGAGCGTGTCATCATAAACGGAACGGTGGAAAGTTGCATGGCAATATATCTCGGAATGGCTATGGAAATGCCATAATAGGTAGGTATGGTGGATGTTTTGAGGAAGGTAATGGTGGGTGAGGGAGTCCTGGATTAGGGGGTCTTCGGACAGCCGGACAATCTCCATTGGCCGGACTGTTAGACTATGAAGATACAAGATTGAAGACTTCGTCTCGTGTC
This sequence comes from Triticum aestivum, assembly GCF_018294505.1. Classification (NCBI taxonomy): domain Eukaryota; kingdom Viridiplantae; phylum Streptophyta; class Magnoliopsida; order Poales; family Poaceae; genus Triticum; species Triticum aestivum. Next base: position 749,664,999 of record NC_057800.1, read on the forward strand.
CGGATGGGACTCTACTTAGCGTGGAAGGCAAGCTAGGCAATAAGGATATGGATATCTTCTCCTTTGTAACCGACCTTGTGTAACCCTAACCCTCTCCGGTGTCTATATAAACCGAAGGGTTTTAGTCCGTAGGACAACAACCACAACATACAATCATACCATAGGCTAGCTTCTAGGGTTTAGCCTCTCCGATCTCATGGTAGATCTACTCTTGTACTACCCATATCATCAATATTAATCAAGCAGGACGTAGGGTTTTACCTCTATCAAGAGGGCCCGAACCTGGGTAAAACATCGTGTCCCCTGCCTCCTATTACCATCCGGCCTAGACACACAGTTCGGGACCCCCTACCCGAGATCCGCCGGTTATGACACCGACATTGGTGCTTTCATTAAGATTTCCTCTGTGTCGTCGCCGTTAGGCTTGATGGCTCCTACTATCATCGATAGCGATGTGGTCCAGGGTGAGACTTTTCTCCCCGGACAGATCTTCATATTCGGCGGCTTTGCACTGCGGGCTAATTCGCTTGGCCATCTAGAGCAGATTGAAAGCTACGCCCCTGGCCACCGGGTCAGATTTGGAAGTTTGAACTAGACGGCTGACATCCGCGGAGACTTGATCTTCGACGGATTTGAGCCACAGCCGGGCGCGCCGCACTGTCACGATAGGTATGACCTAGCTCTGCCGCCGAACAGTACCCAGAGGCCGTGCCCGCATCAGCTCCGACCCTTAGCTCGGAGCCAACTGCGCCAATCGAGGATGGGTGGTTAGACACCGCCTCAGGGGCTGCGGTCTCAACGGCGATCGAGCTGAACACCAGCCTAACCCTCTGCGCAGCCCGTGACTCCAAGGTGCCGGACTCTTTTCCGGACTCCGAACCATCCGCGCCCCTGCCAATCGAATCTGATTGGGCTCCGATCATGGAATTCACCGCCGCGGATATCTTTCAGCACTCGCCCTTCCGCGACATTCTGAATTCACTAAGGTCTCTCTCTTTGTCAGGAGAGCCCTGGCCGGACTATGGCCAATAGGATTGGGATGCGGACGACGAAGAAATTCGACGCCCACCCACCACCCACTTCGTAGCCACTGGCGATGATTTAACCGACATGCTCGACTTTGACTCCGAAGACATCGATGGTATGGACGATGATGTAGGAGACGAACATAAACCAGCGCCTATAGGGCACTGGAAAGCCACCTCGTCATATGACATATACATTGTGGATACACCCAACGAAGGCAATGGCGACGAGATAGCGGAGGATGACCCCTCCAAGAAGCAACCCAAGCGCCGACGTCAGCAGCGCCGCTCTAAGTCTCGCCAAAGCAAAAGTGGTGATACTGGCATAGGAGATAATAACACTCCGGATAGTGCTGAAGATAACAACAATCCCCTCTAGCAAGATTTAGAGCAGGAGGATGAAGGAGCCAGCTCTCCTGAGAGAGCGGCAGACAGAGAGGAGGAGGATGACAGTTACATGCCCCCCTCCGAAGACGAGGCAAGCCTATGCGACGGTGAATTCGCCGTACCAGAGGATCCCGTAGAACAAGAGCGCTTCAAGCGCCGGCTTATGGCCACGGCAAATAGCCTGAAGAAAAAGCAGCAGCAGCTTCAAGCTGATCAAGATCTGCTAGCTGACAGGTGGACTGAAGTCCTCACGGCCGAGGAATATAAACTCGAGCGCCCCTCCAAGAATTACCCAAAGTGCTGGTTACTACCCTGACTGGAGGAAGAAGCGTATGATACGGCTGATCGGCCACCTCGTGGACACGATAGAGAGGCATTCCAGCCAAAAGCTCAGCCTCCACCCCGACGCCATTCAAATAAAAAGGCATGGGGAGATACGCCAGACCTGCGAGACATATTGGAGGACAAAGAAAAGCGTGCAAGATCGATCTACAGATCATGACGGCGCACCACTCTGCGAGACGATAAACGTCACGCCGGATACAGTAAAAGCAAATCCGGCCGGGCCAAACACAGCGGGCAAGACCCATTCGAGCTGCGTCGCGATATAGCCCAATACAGAGGCGCCGCACACCCCTTATGCTTCACAGACGAAGTAACGGAACATCAATTCCCTGAAGGTTTCAAACCTGTAAATATTGAATCATACGACGGCACAACAGATCCCGCAGTATGGATCGAGGATTTCCTCCTCCACATCCACATGGCGCGCGGTGATGACTTACACGCTATCAAATACCTCCCACTAAATTTCAAAGGACCAGCACGGCATTGGCTTAACAACTTGCCAGCGGACTCCATTAGCTGTTGGGATGATCTGGAAGCCACATTCCTTGACAACTTTCAAGGCACTTATGTGCGACCACCAGACGCCGATGACTTGAGCCACATAATTCAGCAGCCAGAAGAGTCGGCCAGGCAATTCTGGACTCGGTTCCTTACAAAGAAAAATCAAATTGTCGACTGTCTGGATGCGGAGGCCTTAGCGGCTTTCAAACACAACATCCGAGACGAGTGGCTAGCCCGGCACCTTGGTCAGGAAAAGCCGAAATCTATGGCAGCTCTCTCGACGCTCATGACCCGCTTTTGTGCGGGAGAAGACAGCTGGCTGGCTCACAGTAATAACGTATCAAAGAACCATGGTACCTCAGATACCAAGGACGGCAATAGCAGGTCATGTCGCAACAAATATAAGCGCCGCATTAACAGCGAAAATACTGAGGATACGACAGTCAATGCCGGATTCAAAGGCTTTAAACCCAGTCAGCGGAAAAAGCCATTCAAACAAACTACGCCGGGTCCGTCCAGCTTGGACCGTATACTCGATCGCTCGTGTCAAATACACGGCACCCAGACAAGCCAGCCAATCACACCAACAGGGATTGTTGGGTGTTCAAGCAGGCCGGCAAGTTAATTGCTAAAAACAAGGACGGTGAACATGATATACGCGACCCACAACCCCAAGATGGAGCGGAAGCATGCGCTCAGGGACGTATATGCGTTGGAGCCAGTCGCCCCAAAGTTCAACCGTTGGTCCTCCTGTCCGATCACATTCGATCGCAGGGACCACCCCACTAGTATCCGTCATGGCGGATTTGCCGCACTGGTCCTAGACCCAATCATTGACGGATTCCACCTCACTCGAGTCCTTATGGATGGCGGCAGTAGCCTGGACCTGCTTTAGCAGGACACAGTGCGCAAAATGGGTATAGACCCCTCAAGTATCAAACCCACAAAAATGACCTTTAAATGCGTCATTCCAGGTGTGGAGGCCTATTGCACAGGCTCAATTACACTAGAAGTGGTCTTCGGATCCCCGGATAACTTCCGAAGCGAAGAGTTAATCTTCGATATAGTCCCGTTCCGCAGTGGTTATCACACGCTGCTCGGGCGAACCGCATTTGCTAGATTCAATGCGGTACCGCATTATGCATACCTCAAGCTCAAGATTCCAGGACCTCGCGGAGTTATTACAGTATATGGAAACACATAGCACTCCCTCCGAACAGAGGAGCACACCGCGGCCCTCGCAGCAGAAGCACAAAGCATCCTCTCAAGGCAATCAACCAGTTCGGTGCTTCAAAGCCCGGACACCTTCAAGCGTGCTCGGAGCAATCGGCAAATAGACCACCTAGCGTGATCTGAGCTCGCGTAGCAATACGGCGGCCACCCCAAGCCTAGCCCAACGGCGAAACTCGTGCCGCGCGTACATAATTACGCATTAAAAATACCATGGGCATAGGTGGGGAGGGGGGCACAACTGCGGCACGCCCCAAGACGCGGCTTAAACCACACTAGGGGCTTCCCGTTTGGTTATTTTCTCTTTTTTTTTCTCAGGACCTTTATCTCTGGAAACACTGTCCGGCAGCACTATTGCCGAACACATGATGCAGCAACCAAGGAGGCAGAAAGCTACGTCATACCACGGAATTCCCAGGTTGATTACAGTAACGAGCGAAATATTCGATTTCATATCATTCCTCAGCTTGCCCTTGGAAGGGACATAGTCCTACTCTTTGCTTATCGCACTATCTGTATCACTCTGCTTTAACGCAATTTTTTAATAAACAATGCATGACATTACGACTATTATTGCATTCTTGTTATATATATATATATATATATATATATATATATATGTTCATTAATGACGCCTTGCAACCACACACATTGGTATGGCTAATACACCAGGGGCTTACGTACCTCACAATACGGTGTGACAAGTCCGAACACTTTCACAAGTGTGGCACCCCGAACTTATAGCATTATATGCATCAGCTCCGAATCATGTCTTTGGTCAAATGTTGGGTTTGCCCAGCTCCTATGTTTTGGTACCTTACGTTCCGCTCTATAGGCTAAGGTAGCGCTAGGAGAACTACTGCGATTGTGCCCCGGTTCTGCTGGGTTCAGCACCTCAGTAGAGAAAGCTAAAACTCACTGTCATGATAAGGCGAGAGACTGGTCGCTGTTCGGCGAGGTTTTCGAGTCCCTAAAGACTTATGCTGCTTAGAGCGAGGGGCCGGCCCTGTCCGGCTTAAAGGCGTGTATCGCGCCCCATATTCGGCCTTCCGAATACCAGGGGCTTCGCCGAAATTTAAAATTATAGAATTCTATGGCTAAGTGAGAGTGATAAAGCATTATTAGTCCGGTGGCCTTGTTCGTTGTGCTGAGCATCTCCCTCGAAGGACCCAAACATGGGAACAAGAGTGCTCAGGTTTATCCCGAACACCCCAGCACTCGTGGCATGGGGGCAGAAGCCGAGGACTAGCCATCTCTCAGATTGGATAAACAGCCAAACATAAGGTAATATTTTAAATTCAAACAAGCGTTGCATAGCACATATGAAACAAGTTTTCATAAATACAGGATAAAATGAGTAAGTCTCATTCAAATATTACATCTTTTGAACACTCATCCGCAATGAGACGGGCACCCGGCAGAACACCCTCGTAGTACATCTCGGGGTGGCGGTGCTCCTTGCCCTCCGGCGGCCCCTCCTTGATCAGCTTCACGGTGTCTAGCTTGACCCACTGCAATTTCACACGGGCGAAAGCCCGGCATGCACCTTCAATGCAGACAGATCGCTTGACAATCTCCAGCCACGGGCAGGCATCCACAAGCCGCCTCACCAGGCCAAAGAAGCTGTTCGGAAGGGCGTCGCCAGGCCACAACCGGACTATAAAGCTCTTCATGGCCCGATCGGCCGCCTTATGTAGCTCGACCATCTGCTTCAGCTGGTTGCTCATTGGCACCGGGTGTTCGGCCTCAGCATACTGAGACCAGAACAGCTTCTCCGTTGAGCTTCCATCCTCGTCCTGGTAAAATTGTGCGGCATCGGACACACTGCGGGGCAAATCTGCCAATGCTCCTGGAGAGCTCCGGATTCGGGTAAGTAATCGGTAATTTACTTTTACATGCTTGCTTTGCATATAGAAAGCCTTACCCACCGCTATCTTCTTCATTGCGTCGATCTCCTGGAGGGCCTTTTGGGCTTCGGCCTTGGCACTTCTTGCACTACCCCGCGTCTTTGAGTCAAGCTCCAACGCCTCGTGCTTCGCCACGAGAGCCTGGAGCTCTTCCTGCACCTCGCCCACCCGAGCCTCGTGCTTCTCTCGCTCGGTGCGCTCCTTGGCCGCTATATCCTCGGCCTTGGTTAGCGCTTGCTTCAGGGTCGCCACCTCGGTCGTGGTCCCTGGCAAATAAACGTTGATCCTGTCATTTTGCAATCGCGTCTTCTTTTATATATACATATCTATAGATAGGGTATTACTTACCCTTGTTATCCTCGAGCTGCCTCTTGGCAAGGCCGAGCTCTTTCCTGGACCCCTTGAGGTCCTGCTTCAGTACGGCGACCTCCGCAGTCAGTGCGGCGGACGCCAACAGCGAAGCCTGCATATGCATATTGACACACTTATATTAGACTCCTGCGATATTATTTGATCCTCTATTCGGCTTTTCTTTGTGAACACCGAACAAAGCATCAGGGGCTACTGTCTATGCGGTAATATTTCTACTACATCTTAAAACACTTACCTCAAAGGCTGTTAGAAGGCTGGCACAGGCTTCAGTCAACCCGCTCTTGGCGGACTGAACCTTCTGGACCACCGCACTCATAATGGTACGGTGCTCCTCGTCTATGGAAGCGCTGCGAAGCACTTCCAACAGATTGTACGGTGCCTCTGGATGGACAGAGGTCACCGGCACAGGCGTCTTGCCCCTCTTAGAAGGAGGCTGCCCGCCCGAGCCTGGAACCGCTGGAGGTTCCGGCGCGGTGTTCGGCTGAGGGCCGAACTCGGAGCTCTCAGGGGCCCCGTCCCCTCGGCTCCCAGAGTCCGGAAGGTCGCCTTGAGGCACCTCCAGGACTGTCTCCCCTCGGTCCGATGCCTCTTGAGACAGCACCTCGGCGTCGTCGGCAGGATGAGGGGATGTGGCGGTCGGGACTAGATCGCTGTCCATGTCCGACGAGCCTAGGGAGCCGTCCAATGATACATCGATGCTGGTTCGCGGCAGCCTGCATAATCATGTTCGGCGTTAGGGAAAGCAGCGCGACAAAGGAATGCTACGAGTTACTCTGGTATCCGAATACTTACGATCTCCCCAGGGGCTTGGCCCTGGGCAACCACTTGTCTTCGTCTTCATCGGCGGCGGTGGAGCTATCCGGAAGGAGAGTCCTTCCCTTCTTGGACCCTTCGGCCTCCCCAGTTGGGGAGACCTTCCTTTTCTTGTCTCCCCCTCCTGGAGGTGGAGCATCTTCTTATTCCTCCTCGTCTTCAGGGGAAGAGTGTGCCGCAGAGTTATAGGACGACGAGTCGGATTACACCTGGCGCTGGGAACGTTTTCGGGTTCCCTTGGCCTTCTTGGTCTTCTCCGGCACCTTGTAAGGAGCCGGAGCCAGTATCTCCGTCAGGAGAGTGCCTGCAGTGTCTTCGGGCAAAGGGGTCGGACAGTTAATCTGCCCCGACATCTCCACCTAGTCCTATCAAAGGCATGGAGATTAGACCCCGCGCATAATTAAGCTAGGGAAAATAAATGTCCCACAGGATGTATTGAACTCACTGAACGCGCTAGGCGCTTTGCGCTTAGGCCGCGGTCCTCGGCGAGAGAAGGGGGGACCTCGGCGCCCTTGAACAACACCTTCCAGACGTCCTTGTGCGTCGTATCGAAGAGCTCGCTCAGAGTCTGGTGCTGGGCCGGGTCGAACTCCCACAAGGTAAAATCCCGTTGTTGACACGGGAGAATCCGGTGGATGAGCATAACTTGGACTATGTTGACAAGATTGAGCTTCTTGCTCGCCATGCTCCGGATACATTTCTAGAGTCCATCCAGCTCCACCGATGAACCCCACGACAAGCCCTTCTCCAGGAAGTGAGCCGTGTTGGGAATCCAGATCGAAACTCAGGGGCTGCCGCCCATTTGGCATCGCGCGGCTCGGTGATGTAGAACCACGCCGATTGCCATACCTTTATTGTCTCCACGAAGGAGCCTTCGAGCCATATGACGTTGGGAATCTTGCCCATCATGGCTCCGCCGCATTCTGCTTGTTGACCTCGTACTACCTTCGTCTTGATATTGAAGGTCTTTAACCACAGGCCGAAGTGGGGCCGGATGCGGAGGAAAGCCTCACACACAACGATGAACGCCGAAATGTTGAGGATGAAGTTCGGGGCCAGATCATGAAAGTCCAGCCCGTAGTAGAACATGAGACCACAGACGAATGGATGGAGGGGAAACCCTAGTCCGCGGAGGAAGTGGTGAAGGAAAACTACCCTCTCGTGAGGTTCCGGGGTAGGGACGATCTGCCCCGCAGTGGGCAGCCGATGCGCGATGTTCGTGGCTAAGTATCCCGCTCCGTGCAGCTCCTTGATGTCTCCCTCTGTGACGGAGGAGACCATCCACCTGCCTCCCGCTCCGGACATGGTTGGAGAAGGTTGAGGTAGGAAGAGCAGACTTGGGCGCTAGAGTTCGATTGTGCGAAAACGGATGAGCGAAGGAGGAAGAAGGTGTGGATAGAAAGGTGAATCCTTATCCCTTTATATGGGCGGACGAAGCTAAGCGTTCCCACTTGCCTGGTAAAACTCGCTTATCCCCCAAGCGCCGTAATTGATGGCGCGGTTGGGTTACCCACGCCCGTATTGATGAGAATCCCGTAATAAGGGGACACGATCTTTGCTTTGACAAGACGTGTCGAAAAACAGCCTCGCGTTATGTGCGGGGCTGGTCAAAGGGAACGGTTCGAATAATCACCGGGCCGTGACATAACGTCATGCTACCAAAACAAGCTAGCAAATTAGATCTGCGAAAATATTATTCTCTCTACGGTGGAATGTGGAACTTATTTTGCAGAGTCGGACACTATCCTCGTATTCAAATTCTTTTGTGATGTATTCGGAGAAGGAACCTGCCTTCCAATGCCGAAGACAGTACTGCGCACCGGACTCATCGTCATTGAAGACTGGTTCAGGGGCTACTGAGGGAGTCCTGGATTAGGGGGTCTCCAGACAGCCGGACTATCTCCATTGGCCGGACTGTTAGACTATGAAGATACAAGATTGAAGACTTCGTCTCGTGTCCGGATGTGACTCTACTTAGCGTGGAAGGCAAGCTAGGCAATACGGATATGGATATCTCCTCCTTTATAACCGACCTTGTGTAACCCTAACACTCTCCAGTGTCGATATAAACCGAAGGGTTTTAGTCCGTAGGACAACAACCACAACATAAAATCATACCATAGGCTAGCTTCTAGGGTTTAGCCTCTCCGATCTCGTGGTAGATCTACTCTTGTACTACCCATATCATCAATATTAATCAAGCAGGACGTAGGGTTTTACCTCCATCAAGAGGGCCCGAACCTAGGTAAAACATCGTGTCCCCTGCCTCCTGTTACGATCCAGCCTAGACGCACAGTTCGGGACCCCCTACCCGAGATCCGCCGGTTTTGACACCGACAGTGGGTGTATGGTACCAGCGAATGTTGCACGACACAAGAGAGGCTAGCAATGGTGGAAGGGTGAGAGTGCGTATAATCCATGGACTCAACATTAGTCGTAAAGAACTCACATACTTATTGCAAAAATCTATTAGTTATCGAAACAAAGTACTACACGCATGCTCCTAGGGGGATAGATTGGTAGGAAAAGACCATCACT
>NC_057800.1:749674129-749674409 GCF_018294505.1 Triticum aestivum
GTCCCCGACCGCCACTTATAAGGAAGACAATCAAAAAATAAATCATGCTCCGACTTCATCACATAACGGTTCACCATACGTGCATGCTACGGGAATCACAAACTTTAACACAAGTATATCTCAAATTCACAACTACTCAACTAGCATGACTCTAATATCACCATCTTCATATCTCAAAACAATCGTCAAGTATCAAACTTCTCATAGTATTCAATGCACTTTATATGGAAGTTTTTATTATACCCATCTTGGATGCCTATCATATTAGAACTAATTTCAT
>NC_057800.1:749674419-749693061 GCF_018294505.1 Triticum aestivum
ACCAAAGCAAATTACCATGCTATTCTAAAAGTCTCTCAAAATAATATAAGTGAAGCATGAGATTTCATCTATTTCTTCAAAATAAAACCACCGTCGTTCTCTAAAAAGATATAAGTGAAGCACTAGAGCAAACAACAAACTACTCCAAAAGATGTAAGCGAAGATCAATGATTAGTTGAATAATTATGTAACTATGTGAAGACTCTCTAACATTTAAGAATTTCAGATCTTGGTATTTTATTCAAACAGGAAGCAAAACAAAATGAAATAAAATGACGCTCCAAGCAAAACACATATCATGTGGTGAATAAAAATATAGCTCCAAGTAAAGTTACCGATGAATGAAGACGAAAGAGGGGATGCCTTCCGGGGCATCCCCAAGCTTAGGCTCTTGGTTATCCTTGAATATTACCTTGGGGTGCCTTGGGAATCCCCAAGCTTTGGCTCTCGCCACTCCTTATTCCATAGTCCATCGAATCTTTACCCAAAACATGAAAACTTCACAACACAAAACTCAACTAAAAACTCGTAAGCTCCGTTAGTATAAGGAAATAAAATCACCACTTTTGGTAGTGTTGTTAACTCCTTCTTTATTTATATTGTTGTAATATCTACTGTATTCCAACTTCTCTATGGTTCATACCCTCCGATACTACTCATAGATTCATCAAAATAAGCAAACAACACATAGAAAACAGAATCTGTCAAAAATAGAACAGTCTGTAGTAATATGCAACTCTCGAATACTTATGTAAATCCAAAAATCCTGAGAAATTAGGAAGTACTAGGAAATTTTTATATTGATCTACTGCAAGTGGAATGTGTATTTTATCGCTCTCTGTTAAAAAATGAAAATTATTCTCGTGAGCACATACTTTCTGTTTTTTATAGCAAGATCAAATAACAATCATCCAAGAAGATCCTAAAGGCTTTACTTGGCACAAACACTAATTAGAACATAGAAAACACAATCATAACACAGGATATATGATTTATTTATTACTAAACAGGAACAAAAAGCAAGGTACAAAAATAAAATTGGGTTGCCTCCCACAAGCGCAATCATTTAACGCCCCTAGCTAGGCATGATGATTTCAAAGATGCTCACATAAAAGATAAGAATTGAAACATAAAGAAAGCATCATGAAGAATATGACTAGCACATTTAAGTCTAACCCACTTCCTATGCATAGGGATTTTGTGAGCAAACAATTTATGGGAACTAGAATCAGCTTGCATAGGAAGGTAAAACAAGCATAGCTTCAAGATTTTCAACACATAGAGAGGAAACTTGATATTATTGCAACTCCTACAAGCATATATTCCTCCCTCATAATAATTTTCAGTAGCATCATGAATAAATTCAACAATATAACTAGCACATAAAGCATTCTTTTCATGATCTACAAGCATGCAAAGTTGACACTCTTCCAAAATAATGGGATTAACATTAACTAAAGTCATGACCTCTCCAAACCAACTTTCATAATTATCACAATAAGATTCAACACCCTCCAAAATAGTTGGATCATTACTTCCTAAATTTGTCACACTTCCAAACCCACTTTTATCAATATAATCATCATAAATAGGACGCATGCTATCATCAAAATAAATTTGCTCATCAAAACTTGGGAGACAAAAAATATCATCTTCATCAAACATGGCTTCCCAAAGCTTGTGGCCTTGCATATCATTAGCATCATGGGTAGTCAAATAATTCATACTAACAACGTTCCAATCATGCTCATCATCCAAAGATTTAGTGCCAACCATTTTAATACATTCTTCTTCTAACACTTTGACACAATTATCGAAATCCTTATTTTCACGAAAGACATTAAAAATATGAAGCATATGAGGCACCCTCAATTCCATTTTTTGTATTTTTCTTTTATAAACTAAAATAGTGATAAAACAAGAAACTAAAAGATTCGATTGCAAGATCTAAAGATATACCTTCAAGCGCTAACCTCCCCGGCAATGGCGCTAGAAAAGAGCTTGATGTCTACCACACAACCTTCTTATTGTAGACGTTGTTGGGCCTCCAAGTGGAGAGGTTTGTAGGACAATAGCAATTTTCCCTCAAGTGAATGACCTAAGGTTTATCAATCCGTGGGGAGGCATAGGATGAAGATGGTCTATCTCAAACAACCATGCAACCAAATAACAAAGAGTCTCTTGTGTCCCCAACACACCCAATACAATGGTAAATTGTATAGGTGCACTAGTTCGGCGAAGAGATGATGATACAAGTGCAATATGGATGGTAGATATAGTTTTTTGTAATCTGAAAATATAGAAACAGGAAGGTAACTAATGATAAAAGTGAGCGTAAACGGTATTCCAATGTGTTGAAACAAGGCCTAGGGTTCATACTTTCACTAGTGCAAGTTCTCTCAACAATAATAACATAATTGATCATATAACTATCCCTCAACATGCAACAAAGAGTCACTCCAAAGTCACTAATAGCGGAGAACAAATGAAGAGATTATTGTAGGGTATGAAACCACCTCAAAGTTATCCTTTCTGATCGATCTTTTCAAGAGTCCTTAGTAAAATAACACGAAGCTATTCTTTCCGTTCAATCTATCCTAGACTTTATACTAGAATAAGACCTTAAGACAAAATCAACCAAAACCCTAATGTCACCTAGATACTCCAATGTCACCTCAAGTATCCGTGGGTATGATTATGCGATATGCATCACACAATCTCAGATTCATCTATTCAACCAACACAAAGAACTTCAAAGAGTGCCCCAAAGTTTCTACCGAAGAGTCAAGACGAAAACGTGTGCCAACCCCTATGCATAAGTTCACGAGGTCACGGAACTCGCAAGTTGATCACCAAAACATACATCAAGTGGATCACGTGAATATCCCATTGTCACCACAGATAAGCACATGCGAGACATACATCAAGTGTTCCCAAATCTTTCAAGACTCAATCAAAGGGAAAACTCAATCCATTACAAGAGAGTAGAGGGGAGAAACATCATAAGATCCAACTATAATAGCAAAGCTCGCGATACATCAAGATCATGCCGAATCAAGAACACGAGAGAGAGAGATCAAACACATAGCTACTGGTACATACCCTCAGTCCTGAGGGTGAACTACTCCCTCCTTGTCATGGAGAGCGCTGGGATGATGAAGATGACCACCAGAGTGGGATTCCCCCCTCCGGTAGGGTGCCAGAATGGGTCTAGATTGGTTTTCGGTGGCACTGGGCTCTAGGTTAATAGGTTAGTCCCAAAAATCATATAAAATAACATATAAATGCATATAAAACATCCTAGATGTATAATATAATAGCATGGAACAATAAAAAATTATAGATACGTTGGAGACGTATCACAGACCACCTCCTCACCCAAGCTCGATGCGGCTCCATCGCTGATATGCAACTTTGCGAACCACCAAGGTGGCTCGCCAAAGGCGAAATCATTACCGTTGAACGAATCAGACCGGGGCAACACCCCGGACTCGCCATCATACTGCAGATTTGGCACCCCCACATGACTAAGGCGTCAGAGGAGGAAACCATACCTGCCATCCATGAACCACAAGCCCAACACATGTTCCGTCTTCCAGATGTCGCCGATGCAGACCACAATCTGCATCTACTCCTCGACTACCTCCCAAGCTCCGCGCCGATGTTGGAGCAGACGCCGTCGCAACGACGGAGCCTGAGGACATATGTTGACCACAAGGATGCCGCCGCCGCCATGACATCCCTGCTTGAATAGAATGGTTTCCAGATCCTTCACCGACCATACAGATGATCGCCTCGCCAGAGAAGAATCCGGAGCTTCTTTATTCAGCATCTCCATCGCCGCCGCCAAAGCCAAGACGATCCAAAACCATAAGCTTCTTGGGCCCTAAAACTTAAGGCTAAAACGGTCCACACGCACGGGATCCGACGACCCCCCTCACAACCGATGACCCCCCTCACGACCGATGACCAAAAGGTCGCCGGCTGCGGAGAGCCGTCAAAAGACGGAGCGGGAAGGAGCGGCTCTCCTGTGGCGGCGGCTAGGTTTCGCTACAGGAGGAAAACGATAGTGGGCTAGGTAAATCGTGAGAAACTACCAGGCCACACATACATGCAACTACCCAAGGAACCGTAGCAGCCAGGTCAATGCGACAGTATGGCCCACACACAAAATCGCTAACCACACCCATCGAGTCGTGATCCACATTAACAAAATTTTGACCGAGAGTCTACATGAAATCACTAATTGAGGAGTACTCGTTGCAAAGATCACTCCCACCTTTCTAGGTTGCGACAAGTGGCGCGACTTGTCGCAACATGGGAGTTCTTATTTTTTTCATAGATCCGTTTATTCAAAATGTTTTATCTCTTAAGCCGTGCGTCCAAATCTCGAACCGTTTTCACCGTTAGATTCCTGTTGTCGAGATCTTAAAAACTAGATCCCATGTTGATAGGTTTTGACGAAATGTTTTTTCACGAAAAAAACCGGATGAAAGAACAAACAGGGAGCACGGTTTTTTTCTCTTTCCGAAAGAGGCAAGCCCGTGCCTCTTGCGAAATCACAACCGTGCCTCTTGGGGAAGCAAAACCGTACCTCTCGCAAAAGTAAAAAAGAAGAGAAAATATGTTTTTTTCGTTTCTGAGAGGCACGGCCGTGACTCTCGAGAAAGCACAACCATACCTCTCGCGGAAGCAAAACCATGACTCTCACGAAATGAAAAAAAAAACAGAAAATGTATTTTTTTCGTTTTCGAGAGGCACGGCCGTGACTCTCGCGAAAGCACAACCGTGCCTCTCGCGGAAGCAAAATCGTGACTCTTGCGGAAGGCAAAAAATAGAAAACGCATTTTTTTCCGTTTCCGAGAGGCACGGCCGTGACTCTCGCGAAAGTACAACCGTGTCTTTCGCGGAAGCAAAACCGTGACTCTTGCGGAAGAAAAAAACAGAAAAATGTTTTTTCCATTTACGAGAGGCACGGCCATGACTCTCGTGAAAGCATAACCGTGGCGCTCGCGAAGCAAAACCGTGACTCTCGCAAAACCAAAAAAAAATGCATTTTTCATGCAAAAAAAATTCAAATTATTTTGGTCCAAATGTTAAGAAAGACCGGTGGAAAACCGAACGTTGAAAAAACCTGGTAAAAATCATTTAAAAAGCCAAAAACACGTGTGAAAAAAAAAAGTCCGAAGGGAGCGCCTAGAGCGCGACACGTGATGGGCGGCTGAGAGCGCCACTTGGCGCGCTGATCATTGTGAGGCTCCGCAAGGAGTGCTCGTTAACCAGTTGCTCTTGAGTCTACAGCCACCATGTAATTGTACATGCCAGTATCTCAATTAAATACACGTGCGTGCGCTCGGTAAGCAAGCAGGTCGCGGTCAAACAAGTGGGTTAAACTGAACGCGAAATCTTTCCCAGGCGTAGAGGCTTGGTTATTGTACATACTTGTCCACATAGCGTGCTATAGCACTGCCCCTGACTGCGCCTGGCCTAGGGCCTTTTCTCATCTCCACAAAAAGAAACTGACTGACCCAATTGTAGTTTTCAGTCTATTGACACATGCACCAACAAAAAGGTTGAACGATCTTAACGACTAAAAATTGTGACCTTAAGTGTGAAAAATTACAAGATCTGAACAACTAAAAATATGAACCTAAGCATGAAAAAATCAAGATCCAAATAGCTAAAAATCATGAACTTGGTACTGTTGGAGAAATCAAAATATTTATGGTCCACCAGAAAATCCTTGACAAAGACTTGTTCTTCTTTTTGCAATGAAAAGAGAGTTTTATTCCATATTGAGAGAGTTACAGTCGAGGGGCAAAAGATCCTCAATACATGGTGGACCTAGGTGCAACCACACAGCCGTGGTACACTCCAAACGACTATAATTTGCCAAACGGTCGGCAACTTTATTTTGATCCCTAGATAATTTCTGGGGAATAACTCGCAGGCTTTCATCAACTCCTTAATTTCAGCCACCAGATGTCCATAGGCAGAACGAACTAGTCCATCTCCTGTAAGACTAGACAAAGCTTCACTTGAATCAGATTGGACAATGTCTGGAAGGTTAGAGTGTTGTAAAACAAGCGCTGTTCTTTGCATGATTGCATGTAACTCCGCTTCCAATGCATCGTTGCAATTGAAAATAAATATGCAGCAAAAATAACTGATCCAATGTGATGTCGGAGAATCACCCTGCCGCCGACCCATCCACTGACAGAGCACTACATGCCACCTGAACAGATCCTAGTACTAGCAAGAACTACTGGTGCCTAGCTAACCTGTGTTAATATTTCTTGAAACGCATGGACACTAAAAAATGAATATATCTGTTATTATTTATTACGCCTCTGCAGGGAGGTATAAAAAGAAGACTAGAGAAAGCAACATATCTCATCTTGCCATATTTCTGAACACTCACAACTATGTATATAGTACTCCCTCTGTCCAAAAATAAGTGACTCAACTTTCTACTAACTTTAATATAAAGTTAGCACAAAGTTGAGTCACTTATTTTGGGACGGAGGGAGTAGATTGTAAAACCAAAACCACAACACACAATATATGAAACAAATCACTAATTTTCATGTTAATTATATGAGCATGAATTCTAATATATGATATAATAATATGAAACAATCTCAACCTTTCGCACCGAGAACATGTAATCTATGATCGACAAGGAACAAGCAATAACTCCAATAAACAAACGACAGCTGGATTGTATAGACTAACAACGTCCCTAACAAATTAGGAAGAACCGAGAGCTACCGAGGAGCACTCGCGCAGCTAGATGGCCCTGGTTGCATCTTGTCAAGCTTGGACAGAAGCTTCTGCAGCCCATACAGATCGTTCTCGGGGAGAGGTTTGGTTCCCTTTGTTAAGCCTGAGATGGTGCTCAAGCAACGGCCGGCATGAACAGCCCCCCGGCATTCGGCACCATCAACAGCCCGTCCAGATCGTTCTCAAGCAACGGCCAGCTAACTTTTCCCGGAAGGCAAGCGTGGAGAAACCTTCACTATGACATCCGGCGCCATCAACTGCCGAGTAGCATTTGGATTTCTGTGCTTGCTTTGTGTTCATTTCCAGCTGCAGGTGGAGAAACCTTCACAATTTAGATATAAGAAGAGTAGGAATATTGGCTTCCAACTCTTGTACCTAATAACCGTGATTAGGAACCATATAGGACAGCTTTTCTCCATCTTACACAAAGAAGCACGCTTACCTCATTTGAGACCAGCACCCTCGGCCTCATCATTCTCTGTTGGCCGTTGGCCTTGTGTTATGAAAGCAGATCCAGCGTCTGGTTGTTCTTGGTGGTGCTCCTGTCCGGACCTTGCAGCTGAAAATGAATTGGGATCAGATATGAGAGGTTCTTCTTAATCTTCTTGATAACAGAATCAGGCTTACCTTGTTTGGGAGTTCTTATGGGAGGAGGCTTACGAATGTCTCTGAGCAGCCCAAGAAAGCCCTCTGCAGCCTTAGGAAAGCCACTCTGATGGAAGATGTCCTTTGCGAAGCCGCGCAACAAAAGCAAGACATCCCGCGGGACGACATCCTGAGGAGCCAACACCATGGAACCAGGCAACAAGAGGTTCTTGCTCCTCTTCCTCTCCCTTGGCCCGGTGATAGCGCCGTCCAGGTTGTCCTTTGGCTCCTCGTTGAGATTCATGGTGTAGGGAGGCGATACCTTATTTCTCTTCTTCCGACCTCGCCTTGACCCGGCGCTGTCGCGGTCGTTGGAGGAGGAGACGTTGCGCCGCCTCCTCCGCGCGGGTGTCTCCTGCTCCACCACCATGCCCTCTCCCTCCCCCGGGTCGTCTGCAGCCGCCACGTTGAGATCGAGGTCGATCTTGTCGTCAGCGGGGCGCCAGCCCAGGAGCCCGGCGTGGGTGAACTGGGCGACGAGGGACGATGCGTCCACGGAGGCTTGGCGGCGATTCGCGAAGAATCCGGTGGGCGACAGGCTAAAGACCGCAGGAGAAGGGTGGTTGTTGGCGACGACGGCTGCGCCGCCCACGGCGGGAGGATGGGAACTCGCCACGGTGGTGGTGAGGTCGCTGCAGAGTTGCTCGGCGGTGGAATGGGTTGGTGGCTCCATCGTACCGTGGGATTTTTGGATCGATGCGGAATGAAAAGAAGGCTGGATCGTGCGTTTTGTTCTGGGTTTTGGCGGCGGGAGGAGGTCGCGCAAAGGAGCTCCCCCTCGGCGGCTAGGGTTCCCGTCCATCTCCAGCGCAGTCGGGACAGGAGTGCGGGCGGGGTTTTGGATTGGATTCGATCTACCAAACTGGAAAGAAGTAATTAACGCTGAAAGGGAAAGAACTAAAATTTCCGCGTATGTCCTCCCCGCGTGCTTTGACTGTGAGTAGTGCGACAGAGTTCACCCCCACTGGCTTCATGTTCTTGAAGTGGGGGTGGAAGTCGTTCGCCCTTGCTCGCGGCTTGAAGAAGGGGCACATCCTCTACTTCAAGTACGACAGGGCCGCCATGCTCTTCATGAAGATCTTTGGAGTTACCGGCTGCCGCCTGAAGTGCTGCATGGAGAGCGCCGACAGCGACTCCCCTGGCAAAACATGCCCGTGCGTTGCAACGGGAGAACAACCACCCTCACACGCCTTTACCACTAAGCAGGACGAAAGACCTCAGCCTCATCCTCTATTTTAGTATAACACCAGGCCCATATTTTCGCTTCTCCTCTTTGCCGTCCTTGTTGTCCGTGGTATCACTAACCAAGGTTGGCGAGATCCAATAGCTGGATCGTTGAGCCTCCTTCGTGTCGGGCGAGATCAAGAACGTTGAATAAATATGTTTTTTATCATCCGGCTAATATAATAGGAAAAAGCAATGCACATAATATACATTTGTGTTATTATCATGTAAGTTGAGTAGTTTGTGTCAGATAGATCATGAAATCTTAGTTGGACTCCTCATCCATTTTGACGGGTGTCACTGGGTCGAGCGAGGCTGGTCGTATGTGAAGACGCGACAGAGACAAAGATTTATCTAGTTTAATAAATTGATCCAAAACAATGCATCCGTGGATATATTTCAAAAATCCACCGAGTTTTATTAATAGGTATATATTTAGAAAAATGTTAGCTACAGTACCTCCCAATTTTCCAAAAAAAAAATCATGTTTTGTAAAATGATTGACTTTTCAAATTAAAAATTCAGAAAATATTTATGTTTTTAAAAAATATTTGCAATTCAAAAAACAATCACTACAGTGCCTCCTAGTTTGCAGAAATTGTTCGTGTTAAATAATATTCAGGTTTCAAAAAAATAAAAATGAAATATTGTTCTCTTTTCTAAAAAATGTTAGAGTTTCAATTTTTTATTCCAAAATTTGTAAAATATTCGCGTTCAAAAATATATTCAATTTTTTCCAAAAGATAATCTTTTGCTCTCAGTATCTGGAGCGACTATTATCTTAATTTAAGACGTTGTGCTGCCAATTAAACACTATGTCTTGTTTAGTCCAGTGGGTAGCATTGCTAGAGGTCTAGCATGAGTGCTTGGGTTCAATTCCTCGTGGCGTAATTTTTTTTCCTTCGACTTTTTCACTGTACGCTAATGGGTAGGCCAATGATGGTTCTGTGCGTCCTAAGTTTTTTTGGTGGAAACAAATCAGGCGAACCAGAAAAACCCCGAGCGAGAAATCGCCTGGGTGCCGACGGACGAAAAGTTACGGTCCCACAGTAAACGAAAAAAGTTGGACAAACAATCCTCCCTTTATTATTAGGTAGGGATAGGGACTAGAAAAAATGCCCGTGCGTTGCAACGGGTGAAAAAAATACGCCATGGGTACACATCCTCTATTTCAACATGGTACTACACATGTTTTGTTGTTTATTATGCTCCCCCCCCCCCTTGTCGATAATGATGAGTATTTGATTACCCCCACCCCACGTTTTTCTTGCCATGCATCATTTTCATTGCCTACAAATTTCCATCTGGAAAATGAAAATTAAGCATAAATTGCCAATATAGGATATTGCAGGAATCTTAAGAAATATAGAGGTGAGGCATATATTTGATTATCATAAATATAAAAAGAAACTTCTTCTAAATCTATCTTTGGTCAATAGTATATAAATTTCTAAAATACGGTCTTTGAGGAAAAATGTTTTTCCACCTCAAATGTTTTTCTCAAGCACGTATCAAAGAGCAATAACCTGGGAAACCATGGTAAGGAGTGTCTTATTTTTGTTTAATCTGTGTCACCTATCAGTGGCAATTTAAAACTAAATGGACATTATTGTTGATGGGCAGGCAATGCTTGACGGTGAGCGAAAAACTGAAAATATCCCAAATGCTTCCATTTGGTCACCCATCACTTCTTTTTATATGATCGTACCTTCAACTTTACCTTGATTAGCACCATGTTTAAAATGCCTGAGAGTTGAGGGCTTATTATTTGCACTTGAAGAAATTCAACACATTAGCATAATCTGAATCATATTCTGACATAGACAAAGAAAATACTTGGACTGGATCTGTCAAGTTCCAAAACATATGTATGTGATGGTGATCGACTCGCTGGACCTTTTCCAAGTGCCTCTTCCATCCTATGTATAGTCATATTTGGTAAGTAGCCTGCAAAATTATACATATGGGTACAAAATATTCTAAGAAAGAACAACATACTTGACTCTGGAGGGAGAAAAGGTGAGTCTGGATTCGGTCTCAAATCCCCTGACGATAAAAGTGGAATTCCTATTTCACAATAAATCATAGCTCAGGACTTTCCAGAGGCTTTGGTCCCGCCCCTCGCCCCTCGCGTCGCCCCCGCGGGCGACCCGGGGGGAAAACCCTAGCCGCCGCCCCTCGAGTCTCCTCCTCCTCCCCCCCTCCTCGCCACCAGGCGAAGCCTGGCCGGCTGGGCGGCGGCGGGGCTTCTCCCCATCCTCTCCGTCTTGACTGGCGCGGGACAGCGGGATCCAGAGGAACACCGCGCGAACGTGGGGTCCTACGGCGCGGCGGGCAGGTCTCCCATCGGCGTCGTGCGCGGCGCGGCGGTGGCGACCTGCGTGTCTTGAGGTGGTGGCTGCGTTGGCCTGACCGGTGGTCGCGGGTGCCGCCGGATCCAGATCGGATCCAGCTGGATCCTTTCTTCGGACTCCGTTGGCCGCCGCGGGGTGGTGATGATAGTCACTGGCCACGTCGGATCGTTGGATTCGGCGTCTGGAGATCTACAAGGAGTTCTTCTCGATCCTTCTTTCTGGTGAGTTGAGCCCCATGGCTCTTTTATCTTCACGGGTTTCGGATCGTGGCTTGCCGGATCCGGAGTACACGGAGGTTTGGTGGCATATGATGGGGACCGGAGGAAACTTTGGTCGGCGTGTTCAGCCCGGCATCGGCGACGTCACTCGACACCGTTACCCTTCCTGGAGGCGAAGCCGAGGTCCCCACTATCCACCCCCAAACCCCTCCCGGACGAAAGTCCAAAATTCAGTCTGGATTGGGCGGCGGCGGTGTCCTGCGCGTCGTATCCTCCATGGAGGCGCCGTCTTGGGAGGAACTGCTTTTCGGGGAGAGATGTTGTGGATGGTGGGCTTCGAGTAGCTCCAGCAGTGGTGATGGTGTGGAGGTTGCCAGGTGGTGCGGCGTTGTATCTACCGCGTCATTGACGCCGAGTGGTGGCGGCATGGTGCAGCTGCATATCGACGACGGATGTGACTAGATGGACGAGCGCAGGGTGGTCGAGCTGTCTGGCGCCATGATGGCGTCGACGGCATGCCTGGCAAGGTCTGTGCGTCAGTACCTGCTCTGGAGATGGATCGGTGGAAGAAGGCGGCGGCAGCCTCGGTGAGTGTGCCGGACCGGCGTGTGACCCAGTCCCGGTATGTGGCTAGGATGGGGCATCCGGCATTAGATGTTACGATTTAGTGTGATGTCTGTTTGGTATTAGGCTCGGACATTCGGCACCACTGCATCAAGAGGGTAGGAGTAGCGACAAATGTTACCTAGATGGTGGCTTCAGGCTTACTGATGTACTACTTTGTAAGGTCTTTTGTGCTTAATAATTAATAAAATGGCCGTATGCATCGTCCAGATGCAGAGGCCACGGGTGCATCCTCCTTTTCTAAAAAAACAATAAATCATAACTTCCAACACTTGAAACACTGAATGACGTACCTCGGGTGGAGCATGGGTAGATGTAGTTGCAGCGAAGTCGGCAAAACGCAACAGGGAGTTGAACCCGTTTTTCTGTCAAATGTATGATGCAAATGCAACACTGTTCTTAGTCTGTTGTATCCTAAGAGCTGAACCAAAACATTTCTAGATATCTTACGGTCTGCTATTCATGCACTGTAAAAGGTTCTATATCAATAGCATGGTCATTATTTAGCCTAGCCTGCATATGTTTAGCTACGTACACTGGTGTAAACTCAGAATTCCATGCCTGGATATTTTGGAGAGGAAAAGGTACAGCTTAGTTTTAGTTATTTGGCAGCGGTTCAGTGAGCAAAGAAAAGAGGTAGTAGGTCTTATTTGACTTGTTGATTTCTTGAACTCTTTCATGGTTCTGAACTGCTTCATCATCTATTCACGCCCAAAACTTGGCACATACACGAGCAGCAGTAGCAAGCACAACAGCGCTCGTTATTTCATGGACGGAGGAATTTATCTATATGGTATTTGGGCTGTTTTTTTCCATCCCCTCATTGGCATGTTAGACAGGAAGAATCCATGTGTATTGTGTGGCTGTGGTAGCTGCCGGCCGTTCGCCACAGATGCCTTGCTCCCAGCCGCCTAGCCCCATCGCCTATGCCCCCGCATCAGGGTCGAGGCAACCACTGGAAGCAACAAGCACTTCTCCTGGTTGTGAATTAGCTAGCTTCTCCATGTCTTACAGCGCTGCAGCATCAGTTATCGATGTAGAGGTCCAATTCCGGCTTCTTGCAAGGCATGTGCAGGGTGTGTCCATCGTTCCTCGGTTGCGTCAGCCACATGAGCGGCAGTTTCGGCGTCCACACATCAGACGGCAACATGGAGAGTTCCAGAATCTGTATGCTGTCCTTGGCCCTCTGCGACTCCCCGGCAGCGCAAGCTTTCTCAGTCATGTAGCAGACAAAAGCATGGGGTGCGAGTCTTGCCGGCCATGTGCAATGGCGCTGACGACCAATCACCAAGCGGCAGGGGCGGCGCGAGGTTGGTCGCCCCTTAGAACGTGCCTGCAGCAGCTAACGAGTCATGCCGATCGTGTTGTCGAACATCTCCAAGAGATAGGTGGCTGTGGCCAACGTCAGCGATTCCTCGCCCGCGAGCACCTGGACGCCGCCGCCATCCACGGTCACACGATCGCCTCATTCCACTCGCCGGCATCCATTGATCGAGGGGCGAGAGAGAGGGGAGCAGGGAGGCTGCCAAGATAGATGGGATTGGAGAGCGAAGAAAAAGGCGAGATGTTTACGCACTGGACGAGGCTAATTAGCGCCGCAGAGACCTAGGACGTGGCCAGATTGGATTGCACGGATTTCTGCTGCCCGTCGTCGTGGGTATTTTTATGGGTTCATTAAGAGATTATTAGGAGATAGGACGTAGTTCTACTCTAATTCGATCAATTGTTGTGCGTGGGGTGGTTTGATATGTTTTCCGTAGCAAATTTTTTATAATTTCCCTTTTACTGGCGTAGTCCTGATCGTACATTGTTTCCCAACGTACATTATTTTCCAACAATTACCCTTCTGCCACCGGTTTTTACTTTTTTGATAATAGGTATTGATTTTCACTTATTAAATCTTAGTCGTCGATCTTTATGTTAACATAAAATCAACGGATATAAAGGGATGACGTATGGAGAACTATGAAATCTTCCGCCTTTTAATATTAGGTATAGATAGAGATAGAGAGTCGAGATAGAGATCGAGACGTGTCCAGATAGCGTGCTATAGCACTGCCCCTGACTGCGCCTAGCCGAGGGCCTTTTCTCATCTCCACAAAAAGAAACTGACTGACCCAATTGTAGTTTTCAGTCTATTGGCACATGCACCAACAAAAAGGTTGAACGATCTTAACGACTAAATATTGTGACCTTAAGTGTGAAAAATTACAAGATCTGAACAACTAAAAATATGAACCTAAGCATGAAAAAAACATGATCCAAACAGCTAAAAATCATGAACTTGGTACTGTTGGAGAAATCAAAATATTTATGGTCCACCAGGAAATCTTTGACAAAGACTTGTTCTTCTATTTGCAAGGAAAAGAGAGTTTTCATTCCATATTGAGAGAGTTACAATCGAGAGGCAAAAGATCCTCAGTACATGGTGGACCTAGGTGCAACCACACAGCCGTGGTACACTCTAAACGACTATAATTTGCCAAACGGTCGGCAACTTTATTTTGATCCCTAGATAATTTCTGGGGAATAAACTCCTGGTCTTTCATCAACTCCTTAATTTCAGCCACCAGATGCCCATAGGCAGAACGAACTAGTCCATCTCTTGTAAGACTAGACAAAGCTTCACTTGAATCAGATTGGACAATGTCTAGAAGGTTAGAGTGTTCTAAAACAAGCGCCATTCCTTGCATGATTGCATGTAACCCCGCTTCAGTGCATCGTTGCAATTGAAAATAAATATGCAGAAAAAATAACTGATCCATTGTGATGTCGGAGAATCACCCTGCGCCGACCCATACATGCATGAGGTGAGAAGTAACAAACATGCACTACATGTAGTATTCTGTCAGTAGGTACCGCCATAACTACGGCTAGTGGCGAAGGCAGAAACAGTTTATAAGTGTGGTGTAGTTTATGAAAAAATCATGTACAATACAAATATAAAGGAGTTTATTAAAATACTTTGTGTTCAACAAGTACAATCTAAATTCAAAACTATATGATTAATTTCAACAATGAGAGATCACCATAATGATGGTGCTTCTTTCGCTCGCAACAACAAATTTTGCTTCACAATGAAGTTCAATTCCGAGTTAACTTTTATTATGTAATTTTTTGTGAATCAACTTTTATTATGTTTTCTGGTGAATCAACTTTCATTGTGTAGTTACTCTTCTTTTTCAGCAATTCCCTGCATAATAGTCCATTTGTCCTGTCGCGTCCAAGTTGTCTGGTGTTTGCTAGTTTTCAATATTATTTTTTGGAAAAATGGTGATCACTAGTCGGATCGTATATTCATGTTTTAGTTTTTCTATGGAGTCATGTCAGAACCGTTGATGTATAAATACATAACCCACCTTTCCCCATCAGCTTGAGCTCTTGGGTGAACTGGCTGGTGCGTGTAGTTTTACATGGTATTAATTAGATCCAAGATGTCTTGAGTTCAAGACCCGGCTGGCGCAATTTAAAAACAAAAAATTGCAGTCCACTTATATTTCCTAGAATTGTATTAACCGGAAACACATGTGAGGGGAGTGTTTGAAGGAAATATGCCCTAGAGGCAATAATAAAGTTGTTATTTATATTTCCTTATATCATGATAAATGTTTATTATTCATGCTAGAATTCTATTAGTCGGAAACTTGATACATGTGTGGATACATAGACAAAACACAGTGTCCCTAGTAAGCCTCTACTAGACTAGCTCTTTGATCAAAGATGGTTAAGTTTCCTAACTATAGACAGTCATTTGATGAACGGGATCACATCATTAGGAGAATGATGTGATGGACAAGACCCATCCGTTAGCTTAGCATAATGATCTTTAGGTTTTATTGCTATTGCTTTCTTCATGTCAAATACATATTCCTTCGACTATGAGATTATGCAACTCCCGAATACCCGAGGAATACCTTGTGTGCTATCAAACGTCACAACGTAACTGGGTGATTATAAAGATGATCTATAGATATCTCCGAAGGTGTTTGTTGAGTTGGCATAGATCAAGATTAGGATTTGTCACTTCGAGTATCAGAGAGGTATTTCTGGGCCCTCTCGGTAATGCACATCATGATAAGCCTTGCAAGCAATGTGACTAATGAGTTAGTTGTGGGATGTGCATTACGCAACTAGTAAAGAGACTTGCCGGTAACGAGATTGAACACGGTATGAAGATACCGACGATCGAATCTCAGGCAAGTAACATACCAATGACAAAGGGAATAACGTTATGTTGTCATTACGGTACGACCGATAAAGATCTTCGTAGAATATGTGAGAACCAATATGAGCATCCAGGTTCCGCTGTTGGTTATTGACCGGAGAGGTGTATCGGTCATGTCTATATAGTTCTCGAACCCGTAGGGTCCGCACGCTTAATGTTCGATGACAATTTTGTACTATATGAGTTATGTGATTTGGTTACCGAATGTTGTTTGGAGTCCCGGATGAGATCACGGACATGACGAGGAGTCTCAAAATTGTAGAGAGGTAAATATTCATATATAGGACGATGATATTCGGACACCAGAAGTGTTCCGGGGGTACCGGGTACATATCGGGTCACGGGAAGGGGTTCCGGGCACCCCCCGGCAAAGATTTGGGCCTATTGGGCCAAGAGGGGAAATGTAGCAGCCAGCATGGGCTGCTGCGCCCCCATGTAGGCCGAATACGAAGAGGAAGGAAAGGGGTAAGAGAGCAAGGAAGGGGAGGGATTCGGCCTCTCCCTTCCTTCTCCCCCCTCCTCTTTCCTTCTCCCTCCGAAAAACAAGGAAATGGGGGGGGGGGCGAATTGGGGTGGGAGCCCAAGTAGGATTCAGCCTACTTGGGCGCCCCCTGGTTGCCTCTTCGCCACTCCAACCTATACATATGCGGGGAGGGGGGTGGCGCCTAGAACACACATAAACAACTGTTAGCCGTGTGCGGCGCCCCCTCCACAGTTTACTCCTCCGATCATATTGTCGTAATGCTTAGGCGAAGCCCTGCGCGGATCACTTCACCATCACCATCACCCACGCTGTCATGCTGATGAAACTCTTCCTTGACACTTTGCTGGATGAAGAGTTTGAGGGACGTCATCGAGCTGAACGTGTGCAGAACTCGGAGGTGCCATACGTTCGGTGCTTGATCGGTCGGAACGAGAGGAAGTTCGACTACATCAACCGCGTTGTCAAACACTTCCGCTTTCGGTCTATGAGGGTACATGGACGCACTCTCCCCCTCTCGTTGCTATGCATTTCCTAGATAGATCTTGCGTGAGCGTAGGAATTTTTTTGAAATTGCATGCTATGTTTCCCAACAGTGTTGACATATAAATGCGTAGCCTACCATGTTGGAAATATTCCCTAGAGGAAATAATATTGTATTATTATATTTCCGTGTTCATATTTAGGAGTTTATATTTCATGCTAGAACTGCTATGATCATGGAACATGCGATTCAACGGAATACTCATATGCATGTGTGAAATAATAAATACTAAAGAATAGATTCCTAGTCTTGCCTCTAAGACTGTCTCAAGTGTTGTTGGTGATCATGTATTATAGATCTTAGGATATCGTTAAGTATAACGATGGCCCTGAAACAAAATTGAGAGTATAACATTAGAAGAACGATCATATTGAATCGACCCAAACTTGTTTGTTATACTTTGAGATAATATCGTCTGAAATCAATTATTATAACTCAATGTGTTAATGTGTGTTTTAGTTCCTCAGACACTGAGAATATCGTAGTCATTTCCTACCATATATATAAAGAGGGAGAGAGAGAGAGGGAGGAGGACAAGGTGATTCGGTGCCCAAGCTCACACTACTAGGGAAATGCTTATACACATGAGCTCACCAGTAGTGCTTTTACAAAACAAGCGCTGCTGCTAAATAGCAGTAGCGCTGGGGTAGCACCAGTGCTGCTAATATGAGCATAGCAGTATCGCTGGAGCTAGAAAACGCGCTACTACTAAAACTGACAGATCGTTCCAGGTATGCTAGGGATACTAGTAGCGCTTATGCGTAGAAAGCGCCACTACTACGGATCTTAGCAATAGCAATTTTTCCCTGGCAAGCGCTACTGATGAATTCAGTCCCCTCCTAATAAGACCGAAGTTTAGTCCCACCTCGCCCCGCGAACAAATTTTTTACCACCTTAAATACGGTGCTTCTCAAACCATCAGAACCACTTGGTCTTCGTTGAACTCTATGTGTAGGATCTGTGGCCGCAATAGGAATCTTCGCCGGTTCTTAAACCGAAGAAGACTCCTATTGACAATTTAGATTCTACACAAAAAGATCATTGATGACCAATGTATATTTGAATTTTTTTACATGCTTAGCGTTAGCAGTAGCACGTTTGACAGAGAATGCTATAGGTTTTAGCAGTAGCTCATTTTTACATAGAGCGCTACTACTATAGGTTTTAGCGGTAGTGGTTTTTATGGGCAAGTGCTACCACTAAGGCCCCTTATCCAAACCAGCCGCCCGCGCGTGCGCGTCCTCTCACTCTCCCCTCACACTGTCTCACCGCCTCTGTCGCCTCCATCACCCTCGCCGCCGGTGCCATCGTCGTCCTCCTCCTCCACCCCAAGGTCGATCCCTCCCTCCTCCTCCTCCCTCTCCGGCACCGGCGGCCCCCTCCTCATCCTCCCTCTCCGGCTCCTCCTCCTCTCTCCTCCTCCCCCTCCTGCTCTCTCTCCTCCTCCTCCTCCTCCCTCCTCCTCCTTCCTCCTCCCCCTTTCTATAAATAGGTTTTAGTTTTTGTTAAATGTAGGTTTTTGTTTTTAGTAAATGTAGGTTTTT
>NC_057800.1:749693071-749694570 GCF_018294505.1 Triticum aestivum
CTTATGCGTAGAAAGCGCCACTACTACGGATCTTAGCAATAGCAATTTTTCCCTGGCAAGCGCTACTGATGAATTCAGTCCCCTCCTAATAAGACCGAAGTTTAGTCCCACCTCGCCCCGCGAACAAATTTTTTACCACCTTAAATACGGTGCTTCTCAAACCATCAGAACCACTTGGTCTTCGTTGAACTCTATGTGTAGGATCTGTGGCCGCAATAGGAATCTTCGCCGGTTCTTAAACCGAAGAAGACTCCTATTGACAATTTAGATTCTACACAAAAAGATCATTGATGACCAATGTATATTTGAATTTTTTTTACATGCTTAGCGTTAGCAGTAGCACGTTTGACAGAGAATGCTATAGGTTTTAGCAGTAGCTCATTTTTACATAGAGCGCTACTACTATAGGTTTTAGCGGTAGTGGTTTTTATGGGCAAGTGCTACCACTAAGGCCCCTTATCCAAACCAGCCGCCCGCGCGTGCGCGTCCTCTCACTCTCCCCTCACACTGTCTCACCGCCTCTGTCGCCTCCATCGCCCTCGCCGCCGGTGCCATCGTCGTCCTCCTCCTCCACCCCAAGGTCGATCCCTCCCTCCTCCTCCTCCCTCTCCGGCACCGGCGGCCCCCTCCTCATCCTCCCTCTCCGGCTCCTCCTCCTCTCTCCTCCTCCCCCTCCTGCTCTCTCTCCTCCTCCTCCTCCTCCTCCCTCCTCCTCCTTCCTCCTCCCCCTTTCTATAAATAGGTTTTAGTTTTTGTTAAATGTAGGTTTTTGTTTTTAGTAAATGTAGGTTTTTTTAGTAAATGTAGGTTTTTAGTATATTTTGTTTTTAGAAAATTTGAAAAAGTAATTTGAAATGAATAAGTAATTGTAGGTCTCTTGAATAGAATATGAAATATTTAGAAATTTTGAATAAGTAATTTTGAATAGAATGAAATTTGAAATTGAAAAAAAGAAGTAAATGTAGGTCTTTTGAATAGAATGGGAAATTTTTGGAAAATTTGAATAGAATAGGAAATTATAAGTAAATTTGAATAGAATAAGTAAATGTAGCTTATGGAGTTTCACTAAGTCCTAAGATGACGATAATAATGTTTTTGTTTATATTTTGTTTTTGCCGAGGTCATTCGGTGCCCAAGCTCAGCTACACCCGTCATGAGCAGAAAATTCACAAAAAAGAGTACAAAAATTAAAAAAAGCATGAAAGATAATTTGGTGCACGAGGTGCGCTACAAATTTCAAATCATTTGGACATGTGAGTAACTCTCGGCAAAAAAGACAAATTTGGAGTCTGTGAAAAAGTTTACTGTTCATGTATTTTTCTAACCAAATTTGTCTTTTTTGCTGAGAGCAACTCATGTGTCCAAGTAATGTGAAATTTGGAGCGCACCTCACGCACTAAATTTTCTTCCATGAATTTTGTTTTGGAAATTTTGGAAATTTTTAGTATTTTGTTTGAGCTTTCTTGTCACCAGGTGCAGATCAGCCTGGGCTAAAAAAT
>NC_057800.1:749695712-749696572 GCF_018294505.1 Triticum aestivum
TGGTGGAGAGTATTTTTCAAATGATTTCAATTTATTCTATGAGGAACATGGTATAATCCATGAGAGGACGCCTCTCTATTCTCCCTAGTCAAATGGGGTTGCCGAACGAAAGAACCGCACTCTAACTGATTTGGTTAACGCCATGTTAGGCATAGCGGGACTTTCCAAGGAATGGTGGTGGGAGTCTTTGATGACTGCAAGTCATGTCCTAAATAGAGTGCTCACGAAGAATAAAGAGATTACCCCATTTGAGGAATGGGAAAGGAAAAGGCTTAAACTCTCCTACTTATGAACTTGGGGTTGTTTGGCTAAAGTCAACATGCCAATTACCAAGAAGCGTAAGCTTGGACCAAAAACAGTTGATTGTGTTCTCTTGGGATACTCTTTCCATAGCATTGGCTATAGATTTCTAGTGGTAAAATCCGAGGTACTTGACATTAATGTTGGTACAATCATGGAGTCAAATGATGCGACTTTCTTTGAGGATATTTTTCCAATGAAAGATATGCCCAGCTCATCTAATCAGAGGTCAGAGACAACTCCAGAACCTTTTGTTCCATTGGCACATTCCGAGCAAAAACACACTAAGATTCATTAGGAGGATAACAATGAAGCTCCTAGAAGGGGCAAGATACAAAGGAACACAAAGTCAATTGGTGAAGATTTCATTGTATACCTCGTGAATGATACTCCCACTTCTATTTCAGAAGCTTATGCATCTTCTGATGCTGAGTACTGGAAAGAACCTATGTGTAGTGAGATGGATTCCATCATGGCTAACATGACATGGGAGATCACTGATCCTCCTTATGGGTGTAAACCTGTAGGGTGTAAGTGGGTGTTTAAGAAAAAGCTTAGGT
>NC_057800.1:749697971-749703515 GCF_018294505.1 Triticum aestivum
CTGATGAGCTTAAAGCCACAAGTGGTTATGTGTTTACACTTGGTAGTGCTACTGTTTGATGGAAGTCTTGTAAGCAGACCATCTTAACAAGGTCACCAATGGAAGCAGAACTCACATCGTTCGACACGGCAACATTTGAAGCAGAATAGCTTCGAGAACTTTTGATAGAATTGCCGGTGGTTGAAAAACCAATACCATCTATTCTAATGAATTGTGATTATTAAACTGTGATCGTCAAGGTAAACAGTTCTAAGGATAATAAGAAGTCATCAAGACATGTGAGGAGGAGACCGAAATCTGTCAGGTCCATGAGAAACTCCGGAGTTATAGCGTTGGACTATATAAATACGTCGAAGAATCTGGCAGATCCCTTCACAAAGGATTTATCATGAAATGTGATAGACAATGCATCGAAGGAGATGGGATTGAGACCCACTACATAAGTTGTTCATGGTGTTAACCCATTTTTTGTGATCGGAGATCCCGTGAATTAGAATTGGCGAGACAAGCTATTGCATATAACTGAGAGGAGAATATTTATTTGATAAAAATCCACTATGTTATGTTGCAATTTTCTTCTAATCTGTATGGAAGGTTGATATTTATCTTATTGTGTTCTGAATGGCTTGGGTAGGCAAAGATATTGTCCTATAGAACATCTAGAAAGAATACACCTATATGAGTTAGACTATTAAATGTCACGGTCGGTGAGAGTTGGGTGCTCTCTAATAAACTCATGAAGAGGCCCCGGAGTATGACATATATGCTCCTACCCGCGGGTAAGTTTCCAGCGGTCTAGTATCGGTCAAGGCTTTTACGTGAAACTTGTTTGCACAACACTGGCAGTTCAAGGTGTAGTCCACTGTTCAAGTTGTGAACGAGTGTAGCGTGGAGTTCTAGGTGTAAGTTCAACTTAACATTCTCCACCAAAACGCCGGTATATAAACAATGTTTTGGAACCATAGGCAAATTTTATGTGCCTTTGGGATCTGGTGGGGGATTGCTGGAATTATTGGGCCTAGCCCATATAATAATTCATATTTTCTACCAATAATTCAAAGTAAATCCCAAAGGCTCATGTGGCCCATTCATGCACGGCAAGGTTGTGTGGAAAATTGACATGTATGCCTCCGGCAGTGTACCGGTATGTGCAATGAATCAAGAGTGCCATGTATGAAAGAATTATGAAGGTGGCTTTGCCACCAATATGATGTCAACTACATGATCATGCAAAGCAATATGACAATGATGGAGCGTGTCATCATAAACGGAACGGTGGAAAGTTGCATGGCAATATATCTCGGAATGGCTATGGAAATGCCATAATAGGTAGGTATGGTGGATGTTTTGAGGAAGGTAATGGTGGGTGAGGGAGTCCTGGATTAGGGGGTCTTCGGACAGCCGGACAATCTCCATTGGCCGGACTGTTAGACTATGAAGATACAAGATTGAAGACTTCGTCTCGTGTCCGGATGGGACTCTACTTAGCGTGGAAAGCAAGCTAGGCAATAAGGATATGGATATCTTCTCCTTTGTAACCGACCTTGTGTAACCCTAACCCTCTCCGGTGTCTATATAAACCGAAGGGTTTTAGTCCGTAGGACAACAACCACAACATACAATCATACCATAGGCTAGCTTCTAGGGTTTAGCCTCTCCGATCTCATGGTAGATCTACTCTTGTACTACCCATATCATCAATATTAATCAAGCAGGACGTAGGGTTTTACCTCTATCAAGAGGGCCCGAACCTGGGTAAAACATCGTGTCCCCTGCCTCCTATTACCATCCGGCCTAGACACACAGTTCGGGACCCCCTACCCGAGATCCGCCGGTTATGACACCGACATTGGTGCTTTCATTAAGATTTCCTCTGTGTCGTCGCCGTTAGGCTTGATGGCTCCTACTATCATCGATAGCGATGTGGTCCAGGGTGAGACTTTTCTCCCCGGACAGATCTTCATATTCGGCGGCTTTGCACTGCGGGCTAATTCGCTTGGCCATCTAGAGTAGATTGAAAGCTACGCCCCTGGCCACCGGGTCAGATTTGGAAGTTTGAACTAGACGGCCGACATCCGCGGAGACTTGATCTTCGACGGATTTGAGCCACAGCCGGGCGCGCCGCACTGTCACGATAGGTATGACCTAGCTCTGCCGCCAAACAGTACCCAGAGGCCGCGCCCGCATCAGCTCCGACCCTTAGCTCGGAGCCAACTGCGCCAATCGAGGATGGGTGGTTAGACACCGCCTCAGGGGCTGCGGTCTCAACGGCGATCGAGCCGAACACCAGCCTAACCCTCTGCGCAACCCGTGACTCCAAGGTGCCGGACTCTTTTCCGGACTCCGAACCATCCGCGCCCCTACCAATCGAATCTGATTGGGCGCCGATCATGGAATTCACCGCCACGGATATCTTTCAGCACTCGCCCTTCCGCGACATTCTGAATTCACTAAGGTCTCTCTCTTTGTCAGGAGAGCCCTGGCCGGACTATGGCCAACAGGATTGGGATGCGGACGACGAAGAAATTCGACGCCCACCCACCACCCACTTCGTAGCCACTGGCGATGATTTAACCGACATGCTCGACTTTGACTCCGAAGACATTGATGGTATGGACGATGATGTAGGAGACGAACATAAACCAGCGCCTATAGGGCACTGGAAAGCCACCTCGTCATATGACATATACATTGTGGATACACCCAACGAAGGCAATGGCGACGAGATAGCGGAGGATGACCCCTCCAAGAAGCAACCCAAGCGCCGACGTCAGCAGCGCCGCTCTAAGTCTCGCCAAAGCAAAAGTGGTGATACTGGCATAGGAGATAATAACACTCCGGATAGTGCTGAAGATAACAACAATCCCGTCTAGCAAGATTTAGAGCAGGAGGATGAAGGAGCCAGCTCTCCTGAGAGAGCGGCAGACAGAGAGGAGGAGGATGACAGTTACATGCCCCCCTCCGAAGACGAGGCAAGCCTCGGCGACGGTGAATTCGCCGTACCAGAGGATCCCGTAGAACAAGAGCGCTTCAAGCGCCGGCTTATGGCCACGGCAAATAGCCTGAAGAAAAGCAGCAGCAGCTTCAAGCTGATCAAGATCTGCTAGCTGACAGGTGGACTGAAGTCCTCACGGCCGAGGAATATAAACTCGAGCGCCCCTCCAAGAATTACCCAAAGTGCTGGTTACTACCCTGACTGGAGGAAGAAGCGTATGATACGGCTGATCGGCCACCTCGTGGCCACGATAGAGAGGCATTCCAGCCAAAAGCTCAGCCTCCACCCCGACGCCATTCAAATAAAAAGGCATGGGGAGATACGCCAGACCTGCGAGACATATTGGAGGACAAAGAAAAGCATGCAAGATCGATCTACAGATCATGACGGCGCACCACTCTGCGAGACGATAAACGTCACGCCGGATACAGTAAAAGCAAATCCGGCCGGGCCAAACACAGCGGGCAAGACCCATTCGAGCTGCGTCGCGATATAGCCCAATACAGAGGCGCCGCACACCCCTTATGCTTCACAGACGAAGTAACGGAACATCAATTCCCTGAAGGTTTCAAACCTGTAAATATTGAATCATACAACGGCACAACAGATCCCGCAGTATGGATCGAGGATTTCCTCCTCCACATCCACATGGCGCGCGGTGATGACTTACACGCTATCAAATACCTCCCACTAAATTTCAAAGGACCAGCACGGCATTGGCTTAACAACTTGCCAGCGGACTCCATTAGCTGTTGGGATGATCTGGAAGCCACATTCCTTGACAACTTTCAAGGCACTTATGTGCGACCACCAGACGCCGATGACTTGAGCCACATAATTCAGCAGCCAGAAGAGTCGGCCAGGCAATTCTGGACTCGGTTCCTTACAAAGAAAAATCAAATCGTTGACTGTCTGGATGCGGAGGCCTTAGCGGCTTTCAAACACAACATCCGAGACGAGTGGCTAGCCCGGCACCTTGGTCAGGAAAAGCCGAAATCTATGGCAGCTCTCTCGATGCTCATGACCCGCTTTTGTGCGGGAGAAGACAGCTGGCTGGCTCACAGTAATAACGTATCAAAGAACCATGGTACCTCAGATACCAAGGACGGCAATAGCAGGTCATGTCGCAACAAACATAAGCGCCGCATTAACAGCGAAAATACTGAGGATACGACAGTCAATGCCGGATTCAAAGGCTCTAAACCCAGTCAGCGGAAAAAGCCATTCAAACAAACTACGCCGGGTCCGTCCAGCTTGGACCGTATACTCGATCGCTCGTGTCAAATACACGGCACCCAGACAAGCCAGCCAATCACACCAACAGGGATTGTTGGGTGTTCAAGCAGGCCGGCAAGTTAATTGCTAAAAACAAGGACGGTGAACATGATATACGCGACCCACAACCCCAAGATGGAGCGGAAGCATGCGCTCAGGGACGTATATGCGTTGGAGCCAGTCGCCCCAAAGTTCAACCGTTGGTCCTCCTGTCCGATCACATTCGATCGCAGGGACCACCCCACTAGTATTCGTCATGGCGGATTTGCCGCACTGGTCCTAGACCCAATCATTGACGGATTCCACCTCACTCGAGTCCTTATGGATGGCGGCAGTAGCCTGGACCTGCTTTAGCAGGACACAGTGCGCAAAATGGGTATAGACCCCTCAAGTATCAAACCCACAAAAATGACCTTTAAATGCGTCATTCCAGGTGTGGAGGCCTATTGCACAGGCTCAATTACACTGGAAGTGGTCTTCGGATCCCCGGATAACTTCCGAAGTGAAGAGTTAATCTTCGATATAGTCCCGTTCCGCAGTGGTTATCACACGCTGCTCGGGCGAACCGCATTTGCTAGATTCAATGCGGTACCGCATTATGCATACCTCAAGCTCAAGATTCCAGGACCTCGCGGAGTTATTACAGTATATGGAAACACATAGCACTCCCTCCGAACAGAGGAGCACACCGCGGCCCTCGCAGCAGAAGCACAAAGCATCCTCTCAAGGCAATCAACCAGTTCGGTGCTTCAAAGCCCGGACACCTTCAAGCGTGCTCGGAGCAATCGGCAAATAGACCACCTAGCGTGATCTGAGCTCGCGTAGCAATACGGCGGCCACCCCAAGCCTAGCCCAACGGCGAAACTCGTGCCGCGCGTACATAATTACGCATTAAAAATACCATGGGCATAGGTGGGGAGGGGGGCACAACTGCGGCACGCCCCAAGACGCGGCTTAAACCACACTAGGGGCTTCCCGTTTGGTTATTTTCTCTTTTTTTTCTCAGGACCTTTATCTCTGGAAACACTGTCCGGCAGCACTATTGCCGAACACATGATGCAGCAACCAAGGAGGCAGAAAGCTACGTCATACCACGGAATTCCCAGGTTGATTACAGTAACGAGCGAAATATTCGATTTCATATCATTCCTCATCTTGCCCTTGGAAGGGACATAGTCCTACTCTTTGCTTATCGCACTATCTGTATCACTCTGCTTTAACGCAATTTTTTAATAAACAATGCATGACATTACGACTATTATTGCATTCTTGTT
>NC_057800.1:749703805-749708840 GCF_018294505.1 Triticum aestivum
TATATATATATATATATATATATATGTTCATTAATGACGCCTTGCAACCACACACATTGGTATGGCTAATACACCAGGGGCTTACGTACCTCACAATACGGTGTGACAAGTCCGAACACTTTCACAAGTGTGGCACCCCGAACTTATAGCATTATATGCATCAGCTCCGAATCATGTCTTTGGTCAAATGTTGGGTTTGCCCAGCTCCTATGTTTTGGTACCTTACGTTCCGCTCTATAGGCTAAGGTAGCGCTAGGAGAACTACTGCGATTGTGCCCCGGTTCTGCTGGGTTCAGCACCTCAGTAGAGAAAGCTAAAACTCACTGTCATGATAAGGCGAGAGACTGGTCGCTGTTCGGCGAGGTTTTCGAGTCCCTAAAGACTTATGCCGCTTAGAGCGAGGGGCCGGCCCTGTCCGGCTTAAAGGCGTGTATCGCGCCCCATATTCGGCCTTCCGAATACCAGGGGCTTCGCTGAAATTTAAAATTATAGAATTCTATGGCTAAGTGAGAGTGATAAAGCATTATTAGTCCGGTTGCCTTGTTCGTTGTGCTGAGCATCTCCCTCGAAGGACCCAAACATGGGAACAAGAGTGCTCAGGTTTATCCCGAACACCCCAGCACTCGTGGCATGGGGGCAGAAGCCGAGGACTAGCCATCTCTCAGATTGGATAAACAGCCAAACATAAGGTAATATTTTAAATTCAAACAAGCGTTGCATAGCACATATGAAACAAGTTTTCATAAATACAGGATAAAATGAGTAAGTCTCATTCAAATATTACATCTTTTGAACACTCATCCGCAATGAGACGGGCACCCGGCAGAACACCCTCGTAGTACATCTCGGGGTGGCGGTGCTCCTTGCCCTCCGGCGGCCCCTCCTTGATCAGCTTCACGGCGTCTAGCTTGACCCACTGCAATTTCACACGGGCGAAAGCCCGGCATGCACCTTCAATGCAGACAGATCGCTTGACAATCTCCAGCCACGGGCAGGCATCCACAAGCCGCCTCACCAGGCCAAAGAAGCTGTTCGGAAGGGCGTCGCCAGGCCACAACCAGACTATAAAGCTCTTCATGGCCCGATCGGCCGCCTTATGTAGCTCGACCATCTGCTTCAGCTGGTTGCTCATTGGCACCGGGTGTTCGGCCTCAGCATACTGAGACCAGAACAGCTTCTCCGTTGAGCTTCCATCCTCGTCCTGGTAAAATTGTGCGGCATCGGACACACTACGGGGCAAATCTGCCAATGCTCCTGGAGAGCTCCGGATTCGGGTAAGTAATCGGTAATTTACTTTTACATGCTTGCTTTGCATATAGAAAGCCTTACCCACCGCTATCTTCTTCATTGCGTCGATCTCCTGGAGGGCCTTTTGGGCTTCGGCCTTGGCACTTCTTGCACTCTCCCGCGTCTTTGAGTCAAGCTCCAACGCCTCGTGCTTCGCCACGAGAGCCTGGAGCTCTTCCTGCACCTCGCCCACCCGAGCCTCGTGCTTCTCTCGCTCGGTGCGCTCCTTGGCCGCTATATCCTCGGCCTTGGTTAGCGCTTGCTTCAGGGTCGCCACCTCGGTCGTGGTCCCTGGCAAATAAACGTTGATCCTGTCATTTTGCAATCGCGTCTTCTTTTATATATACATATCTATA
Source organism: Triticum aestivum (assembly GCF_018294505.1). Classification (NCBI taxonomy): domain Eukaryota; kingdom Viridiplantae; phylum Streptophyta; class Magnoliopsida; order Poales; family Poaceae; genus Triticum; species Triticum aestivum. The sequence continues at coordinate 749,705,449 of NC_057800.1, forward strand.
GATAGGGTATTACTTACCCTTGTTATCCTCGAGCTGCCTCTTGGCAAGGCCGAGCTCTTTCCTGGACCCCTTGAGGTCCTGCTTCAGTACGGCGACCTCCGCAGTCAGTGCGGTGGACGCCAACAGCGAAGCCTGCATATGCATATTGACACACTTATATTAGACTCCTGCGATATTATTTGATCCTCTATTCGGCTTTTCTTTGTGAACACCGAACAAAGCATCAGGGGCTACTGTCTATGCGGTAATATTTCTACTACATCTTAAAACACTTACCTCAAAGGCTGTTAGAAGGCTGGCACAGGCTTCAGTCAACCCGCTCTTGGCGGACTGAACCTTCTGGACCACCGCACTCATAATGGTACGGTGCTCCTCGTCTATGGAAGCGCTGCGAAGCACTTCCAACAGATTGTACGGTGCCTCTGGATGGACAGAGGTCACCGGCACAGGCGTCTTGCCCCTCTTAGAAGGAGGCTGCCCGCCCGAGCCTGGAACCGCTGGAGGTTCCGGCGCGGTGTTCGGCTGAGGGCCGAACTCGGAGCTCTCAGGGGCCCCGTCCCCTCGGCTCCCGGAGTCCGGAAGGTCGCCTTGAGGCACCTCCAGGACTGTCTCCCCTCGGTCCGATGCCTCTTGAGACAGCACCTCGGCGTCGTCGGCAGGATGAGGGGATGTGGCGGTCGGGACTAGATCGCTGTCCATGTCCGACGAGCCTAGGGAGCCGTCCAATGATACATCGATGCTGGTTCGCGGCAGCCTGCATAATCATGTTCGGCGTTAGGGAAAGCAGCGCGACAAAGGAATGCTATGAGTTACTCTGGTATCCGAATACTTACGATCTCCCCAGGGGCTTGGCCCTGGGCAACCACTTGTCTTCGTCTTCGTCGGCGGCGGTGGAGCTGTCCGGAAGGAGAGTCCTTCCCTTCTTGGACCCTTCGGCCTCCCCAGTTGGGGCGACCTTCCTTTTCTTGTCTCCCCCTCCTGGAGGTGGAGCATCTTCTTCTTCCTCCTCGTCTTCAGGGGAAGAGTGTGCCGCAGAGTTATAGGACGACGAGTCGGATTACACCTGGCGCTGGGAACGTTTTCGGGTTCCCTTGGCCTTCTTGGTCTTCTCCGGCACCTTGTAAGGAGCCGGAGCCAGTATCTCCGTCAGGAGAGTGCCTGCAGTGTCTTCGGGCAAAGGGGTCGGACAGTTAATCTGCCCCGACATCTCCACCTAGTCCTATCAAAGGCATGGAGATTAGACCCCGCGCATAATTAAGCTAGGGAAAATAAATGTCCCACAGGATGTATTGAACTCACTGAACGCGCTAGGCGCTTTGCGCTTAGGCCGCGGTCCTCGGCGAGAGAAGGGGGGACCTCGGCGCCCTTGAACAACACCTTCCAGACGTCCTTGTGCGTCGTATCGAAGAGCTCGCTCAGAGTCTGGTGCTGGGCCGGGTCGAACTCCCACAAGGTAAAATCCCGTTGTTGACACGGGAGAATCCGGTGGATGAGCATAACTTGGACTATGTTGACAAGATTGAGCTTCTTGCTCGCCATGCTCCCGATACATTTCTAGAGTCCATCCAGCTCCACCGATGAACCCCACGACAAGCCCTTCTCCAGGAAGTGAGCCGTGTTGGGAATCCAGATCGAAACTCAGGGGCTGCCGCCCATTTGGCATCGCGCGGCTCGGTGATGTAGAACCACGCCGATTGCCATACCTTTATTGTCTCCACGAAGGAGCCTTCGAGCCATATGACGTTGGGAATCTTGCCCACCATGGCTCCGCCGCATTCTGCTGGTTGACCTCGTACTACCTTCGTCTTGATATTGAAGGTCTTTAACCACAGGCCGAAGTGGGGCCGGATGCGGAGGAAAGCCTCACACACAACGATGAACGCCGAAATGTTGAGGATGAAGTTCGGGGCCAGATCATGAAAGTCCAGCCCGTAGTAGAACATGAGACCACAGACGAATGGATGGAGGGGAAACCCTAGTCCGCGGAGGAAGTGGTGAAGGAAAACTACCCTCTCGTGAGGTTCCGGGGTAGGGACGATCTGCCCCGCAGTGGGCAGCCGATGCGCGATGTTCGTGGCTAAGTATCCCGCTCCGTGCAGCTTCTTGATGTCTCCCTCCGTGACGGAGGAGACCATCCACCTGCCTCCCGCTCCGGACATGGTTGGAGAAGGTTGAGGTAGGAAGAGCAGACTTGGGCGCTAGAGTTCAATTGTGCGAAAACGGATGAGCGAAGGAGGAAGAAGGTGTGGATAGAAAGGTGAATCCTTATCCCTTTATATGGGCGGACGAAGCTAAGCGTTCCCACTTGCCTGGTAAAACTCGCTTATCCCCCAAGCGCCGTAATTGATGGCGCGGTTGGGTTACCCACGCCCGTATTGATGAGAATCCCGTAATAAGGGGACACGATCTTTGCTTTGACAAGACGTGTCGAAAAACAGCCTCGCGTTATGTGCGGGGCTGGTCAAAGGGAACGGTTCGAATAATCACCGGGCCGTGACATAACGTCATGCTACCAAAACAAGCTAGCAAATTAGATCTGCGAAAATATTATTCTCTCTACGGTGGAATGTGGAACTTATTTTGCAGGGTCGGACACTATCCTCGTATTCAAATTCTTTTGTGATGTATTCGGAGAAGGAACCTGCCTTCCAATGCCGAAGACAGTACTGCGCGCCGGACTCATCGTCATTGAAGCCTGGTTCAGGGGCTACTGAGGGAGTCCTGGATTAGGGGGTCTCCAGACAGCCGGACTATCTCCATTGGCAGGACTGTTAGACTATGAAGATACAAGATTGAAGACTTCGTCTCGTGTCCGGATGTGACTTTACTTAGCGTGGAAGGCAAGCTAGGCAATACGGATATGGATATCTCCTCCTTTGTAACCGACCTTGTGTAACCCTAACACTCTCCAGTGTCGATATAAACCGAAGGGTTTTAGTCCGTAGGACAACAACCACAACATAAAATCATACCATAGGCTAGCTTCTAGGGTTTAGCCTCTCCGATCTCGTGGTAGATCTACTCTTGTACTACCCATATCATCAATATTAATCAAGCAGGACGTAGGGTTTTACCTCCATCAAGAGGGCCCGAACCTAGGTAAAACATCGTGTCCCCTGCCTCCTGTTACGATCCAGCCTAGACGCACAGTTCGGGACCCCCTACCCGAGATCCGCCGGTTTTGACACCGACAGTGGGTGTATGGTACCAGCGAATGTTGCACGACACAAGAGAGGCTAGCAATGGTGGAAGGGTGAGAGTGCGTATAATCCATGGACTCAACATTAGTCGTAAAGAACTCACATACTTATTGCAAAAATCTATTAGTTATCGAAACAAAGTACTACACGCATGCTCCTAGGGGGATAGATTGGTAGGAAAAGACCATCACT
>NC_057800.1:749708884-749709164 GCF_018294505.1 Triticum aestivum
GTCCCCGACCGCCACTTATAAGGAAGACAATCAAAAAATAAATCATGCTCCGACTTCATCACATAACGGTTCACCATACGTGCATGCTACGGGAATCACAAACTTTAACACAAGTATATCTCAAATTCACAACTACTCAACTAGCATGACTCTAATATCACCATCTTCATATCTCAAAACAATCGTCAAGTATCAAACTTCTCATAGTATTCAATGCACTTTATATGGAAGTTTTTATTATACCCATCTTGGATGCCTATCATATTAGAACTAATTTCAT
>NC_057800.1:749709223-749715538 GCF_018294505.1 Triticum aestivum
ACCAAAGCAAATTACCATGCTATTCTAAAAGTCTCTCAAAATAATATAAGTGAAGCATGAGATTTCATCTATTTCTTCAAAATAAAACCACCGTCGTTCTCTAAAAAGATATAAGTGAAGCACTAGAGCAAACAACAAACTACTCCAAAAGATGTAAGCGAAGATCAATGATTAGTTGAATAATTATGTAACTATGTGAAGACTCTCTAACATTTAAGAATTTCAGATCTTGGTATTTTATTCAAACAGGAAGCAAAACAAAATGAAATAAAATGACGCTCCAAGCAAAACACATATCATGTGGTGAATAAAAATATAGCTCCAAGTAAAGTTACCGATGAATGAAGACGAAAGAGGGGATGCCTTCCGGGGCATCCCCAAGCTTAGGCTCTTGGTTATCCTTGAATATTACCTTGGGGTGCCTTGGGAATCCCCAAGCTTTGGCTCTCGCCACTCCTTATTCCATAGTCCATCGAATCTTTACCCAAAACTTGAAAACTTCACAACACAAAACTCAACTAAAAACTCGTAAGCTCCGTTAGTATAAGGAAATAAAATCACCACTTTTGGTAGTGTTGTTAACTCCTTATTTATTTATATTGTTGTAATATCTACTGTATTCCAACTTCTCTATGGTTCATACCCTCCGATACTACTCATAGATTCATCAAAATAAGCAAACAACACATAGAAAACAGAATCTGTCAAAAACAGAATAGTCTGTATAATCTGTAACTCTCGAATACTTATGTAACATCAAAAATCCTGAGAAATTTGGAAGTACTAGGAAATTTGTATATTGATCTACTGCAAGTGGAATGGCTATTTTATCTCTCTCTGGTAAAAAATGAAAAGTATTCTCGTGAGCGCATACTTTCTGTTTTTTACAGCAAGATCAAATAACAATCACCCAAGAATATCGTAAAGGCTTTACTTGGCACAAACACTAATTAAAACATAAAAACACAATCATAAAAGAGGATATATGATTTATTTATTACTAAACAGGAACAAAAAAGCAAGGTACAAAAATAAAATTGGGTTGCCTCCCAACAAGCGCTATCGTTTAGCGCCCCTAGCTAGGCATGATGATTTCAAAGATGCTCACATAAAAGATAAGAATTGAAACATAAAGAGAGAATCATGAAGAATATGACTAGCACATTTAAGTCTAACCCACTTCCTATGGATAGGGATTTTGTGATCAAACAATTTATGGGAACAAGAATCAACTTGCATAGGAAGGTAAAACAAGCATAGCTTCAAGATTTTCAACACATAGAGATGAAACTTCATATTATTGCAACTTCTACAAGCATATATTCCTCCCTCATAATAATTTTCAGTAGCATCATGAATAAGTTCAACAATATAACCATCACATAAAGCATTCTTTTCATGATCTACAAGCATGCAAAGTTGACACTCTTCCAAAATAATGGGATTAACATTAACTAAAGTCATGATCTCTCCAAACCGACTTTCGTAATTATCATAATAAGATTCAACACCCTCCAAAATAGTGGGATCATTACTTCCTAAAGTTTACACTCTTCCAACCCCACTTTCATCAATATAATCATCATAAATAGGAGGCATGCTATCATCAGAATTAATTTGCACATCAAAACTTGGGGGACAAAAAATATCATCTTCATCAAACATAGCTTCCCCAAGCTTGTGGCCTTGCATATCATTAGCATCATGGGTATTCAAATAATTCATACTAACAACATTGCAATCATGCTCATCATCCAAAGATTTCGTGCCTACCATTTTAATACATTCTTTTTCTAACACTTTGACACAATTATCGGAATCCTTATTTTCACGAAACACATTAAAAAGATGAAGCATATGAGGCATCCTCAGTTCCATTTTTATAGTTTTCTTTTATAAACTAAAATAATGATAAAACAAGAAACTAAAAGATTCGATTGCAAGATCTAAAGATATACCTTCAAGCGCTAACCTCCCCGGCAATGGCGCCAGAAAAGAGCTTAATGTCTACTACACAACCTTCTTCCTGTAGATGTTGCTGGGCTAACCTCCCCGGCAATGGCGGGTTTTTGTCTCCGTGTGTTGTTGTCATTGTCATGCATCTCATATCATGTCATCATGTGCATTGCATTTGCATACGTGTTCGTCTCATGCATCCGAGCATTTTCCCCGTTGTCCGTTTTGCATTACGCCGCTCCGTTCTCCTCCGGTGGTCATTTCTACCTTCTTTTCGTGTGTGGGGGTTAAACATTTCCGGATTGGACCGAGACTTGCCAAGCGGCCTTGGTTTACTACCGGTAGACCGCCTGTCAAGTTTCGTACCATTTGGACTTCGTTTGATGCTCCTACGGTTAACCGAGGGACCGAGAAGGCCTCGTGTGTGTTGCAGCCCAACACCCCTCCAATTTGGCCCAAAACCCACAAAAACCCTCTCCATCATCTAGAGCGTTCGATCACGATCGTGTGGCCGAAAACCGCACCTCATTTGAACACTCCTAGCTCCCTCTATGCCTATAAATATCACCCCCTCCGAAAATCCCGGGTCATTCCACCCCTAACCTAGCTCCCCACACCTCCGCGCGGCCGGACAACGTCTGCCTGCCGCCGGACAACGTCCGCATCTTTGCCCGGGCCAATCGCTGAGTGCCATGTGTCCCCGCGCCCACATCGCCGGACTCCGCGCGCACCTCGCCACCGATGCCGCCTCTCCTCCCGCCGCTGCCCAGTGCGCCATCGCCGGCCGGACCTCGCCCCGCCGCCACAGGAGCTCGTCGGAGCCGCCACATCGCCGCCCCGCGCCCCTCGTCGCCGGCGTCCCGCGCTTCCACGTCGCCGGCCCCGGCTCCGGCCTCCTCCTCCCCTCGCGCCGGCAAGCTCCATCAACTCCGGCGCCGACCTTCCCGGCGATCCTCGTCGAACGCGCATGAACAGTACCGGCCGATCTAGATCTGGGAATAGTTCTCGGTTGACTTTTTCTCAGAAACCCTAACCATTTTGCATATTTCATCGTGCCGTAACTTTGCATCCGTAGATCCGTTTTGGGCGTGTAGCATATCAAAATGTTCACCTCAGAGAGTACATCATTTCATCTCAATGCATCATTTTCATTTGAGTTCGTCTTGACGCCCGAAATGCCATTGGAAGAGTGCTATTTGAGTTAGTTGTCGGATCTGCTGCTCCAAATAGCTATTTGTCATTTTTGCCATGATTATTGTGTGCATGATATGCTCCTGAGCTCTATATGTGTTTTGTTATATGCTTTGCCATCTTTCCAGAGGTGCCATCCATGTATTTTTTTCATATGTGTGGTGACTATCACAAGCTTGCAAAGTGGTGCATTCTTTAATGCTGATTTCAGGCACTTAGCAATTCCACTAAGTCCTTGATCTGTTTTATCAATATGCCATATGTTCATGTTGTTTCCTAGTGATCTGTGCCTCTTTTGAGGATGATCAGTAAGGATGATTTGTTAATCTTGAAGTTCTCTATCCATCCATGCCTTTGTTTTCAATTATGGAGCACCCTAGCTTGAGTCAATCGAGCTCTACTTTTGCTATTTCGTGAATCTGGGCAAATTGTCTACTTGTTAGCGATTTTGCCGACGATGTTGTAGTTGATCCGTGCATGCTATGTTGTTGTTCGTGCCATGTCTAGCTTGTATAATATGCATTCTTGATGGGTGTATGCTTAGATTGTCATGACATGCTCTGTAGTGAGTGCATCGAGCTCGTGAACATGCCTACTTGATATCTGAATTGCATGCTCCAGTTTTTCTCCAAGTCTGTGATCTGATTATGTTTTTGCCATGTTCACATGCTTGCATTTGTATTTTCAGATCCCTTTTGGCTCAAGGTCACTAAGGTACTTTTGTTAAGCTCTTTGAGTAGCTCCGTGCCATGCCTTGCCTTGCCATTTTAAGTTCCTGTAGCATCTAGTTGTCATGCTCCAAAGTGTGCTACCTGATCTGAAATTCCAGACTAGTTTTAATTTCACTAAGTCTGAAACCTGTTTACCAATTGCACTTTTGCCATGCTTGTTTGAACCTGTTAGTGGATGAATTGGACGTAGCTCAGTGTTCATCTTTTGTTAAGCATCATGAATGGATCCATGCCATGTATTTTTTTGTCATGTTTGGGTGATGTAGCATGTTTAACTTGTTGCATTTAGATGGCTACTTGCTGTTTATCGCAGACCGGTGCCATATTTGTTTTGCTTGCCATTTCCAAACCGTGCATCCGATTCCGGCGATCTTTATATCGATTTCAACCGAAATCACCTCATCTTTCATGTGGCACACTTGGATTTCCAAGTTGAGGAAAGGTTCTTTCATTTCTTGTCAAATCTTGCATATGCATCACATACCGCATCCCGCATAGCATACCATGTTTGCATCATGTTGTTTGAGCTTTGCACGTGGTTGATTGTGTTCCTTTTGCTTGTTTTTATTGTTTGGGTAGAGCCGGGAGACAAGTTTGCTAACGAGGAGCCCATTGAGTTTGCTTTCGAGGATCCAGTCAACTCTGACAACTTTGCAGGCAAGATGATCATACCCTTGAAATCACTTCTATCTTTGCTTTGCTAGATGCTCGCTCTTTTGCTATGCCTATGCTACGATGCCTACCACTTGTTTATCATGCCTCCCAAATTGCCATGTCAAACCTCTAACCCACCATGTCCTAGAAAACCGTTGATTGGCTATGTTACCGCTTTGCTCAGCCCCTCTTATAGCGTTGCTAGTTGCAGGTGAAGATTGGAGATCATTCCTTATTGGAGCATTATTTTCTTGTTGGGATATCATTATATTATCTTGTTATCTTAATGCATCTATATACTAATGATAAAGATTCGATTGCAAGATCTAAAGATATACCTTCAAGCGCTAACCTCCCCGGCAATGGCGCCAGAAAAGAGCTTGATGTCTACTACACAACCTTCTTCCTGTAGATGTTGTTGGGCCTCCAAGTGCAGAGGTTTGTAGGATAGTAGCAAATTTCCCTCAAGTGGATGACCTAAGGTTTATCAATCCGTGGGAAGCATAGGATGAAGATGGTCTATCTCAAACAACCCTGCAACCAAATAACAAAGAGTCTCTTGTGTCCCCAACACACCTAATACAATGGTAAATTGTATAGGTGCACTAGTTCGGAGAAGAGATGATGATACAAGTGAGATATGGATGGTAGATATAGGTTTTTGTAATATGAAAATATAGAAATAGCAAGGTAACTAATGATAAAAATGAGCGTAAACGGTATTGCAATGCGTTGACACAAGGCCTAGGATTCATACTTTCACTAGTGCCAGTTCTCTCAACAATAATAACATAATTGGATCATATAACTATCCCTCAACATGCAATAAAGAGTCACTCCAAAGTCACTAATAGCGGAGAACAATCGAAGATATTATTGTAGGGTATGAAACCACCTCAAAGTTATCCTTTCTGATCGATCTTTTCAAGAGTCCGTAGTAAAATAACACGAAGCTATTCTTTCTGTTCAATATATCCTAGAGTTCATACTAGAATAACACCTTAAGACACAAATCAACCAAAACCCGAATGTCACCTAGATACTCGTACCTTCATGCACCGGGGAGTGAGACAGCAGGCCTCTAAAACCCCACCTCTTGTGATCCGGTACAGGGGAGGGGAGATTATGTTTTTGGGGAGTGTCTCCGCACGACTGCTGGATTTTTGTTCATCGTTGTTGCTAACGACGACATCTTTGACGACGAGTTCCCCAACGACGACTTCTTCCGCGACGTCGACAACCTCTTCGACGACATGACGAACGACACGTCTGCATCTTCTGCTGTTGTTTCGTACATCATATTATCCTCTCTGACAGGGCTAGCATTTGGTTTACTGCTACTAGTGATGGACATGGATATTTTGCTTGTTGCTTATTATCTCAAGTGCATGACTAGTTTCACCAATCAGTTGCATCTCTCAATTGTTCTCCTTGTCATGATGATCACGTTTTACCTATTGTTTTTCTGGATTAAACATAATAGAAAAATGCCTAATTTTTCAACACTACATAAAATGAACCAAATTACAAAGAAAAAAAGGCAAACTGACCTAACGGGGTTGACCAATAGAGATCGTACGGTACGAAGATAGACAAATCGCGGTCACGCAACCGCAGATGAAACACCAACCTGATGACAAGGTCGACGACCCAATGATTTCCTAGACGTGCTGTTGCAGCAGTGCATCCGGAGCCTGCCTGGGGATATGTGTGGGCGAGTGGAGCTGCCTTTCGATCTAAACCTGCCAGACTCCTTGACCGCTGAAGACACGGACTGGTGCTG
>NC_057800.1:749717322-749725668 GCF_018294505.1 Triticum aestivum
GCCACAGGAGCTCGCCGGAGCCGCCACATCGCCGCCCCGCGCCCCTTGTTGCCGGCGTCCCGCGCTTCCACGTCGCCGGCCCCAGCTCCGGCCTCCTCCTCCCCTCGCGCCGGCAAGCTCCATCAACTCCGGCACCGACCTCCCCGGCGATCCTCGTCGAACGCGCATGAACAGTACCGGCCGATCTAGATCTGGGAATAGTTCTCGGTTGACTTTTTCTCAGAAACCCTAACCATTTTGCATATTTCATCGTGCCGTAACTTTGCATCCGTAGATCCGTTTTGGGCGTGTAGCATATCAAAATGTTCGCCTCGAAGAGTACATCATTTCATCTCATTGAATCATTTTCATTTGAGTTCATCTTGATGCCCGAAATGCCGTTGGAAGAGTGCTATTTGAGTTAGTTGTCGGATCTGCTGCTCCAAATAGGTATTTGTCATTTTTGCCATGATTATTGTGTGCATGATATGCTCCTGAGCTCTATATGTTTTTGTTATATGCTTTGCCATCTTTCCAGAGGTGCCATCCATGTATTTTTTTTCATACGTGTGGTGACTATCACAAGCTTGCAAAGTGGTGCATTCTTTAATGCTGATTTCAGGGACTTAGCAATTCCACTAAGTCCTTGATCTGTTTTATCAATATGCCATATGTTCATGTTGTTTCCTAGGTATCCGTGCCTCTTTTGAGGATGATCAGTAAGGATGATTTGTTAATCTTGAAGTTCTCTATCCATCCATGCCTTTGTTTGCAATTATGGAGCACCCTAGCTTGAGTCAATCGAGTTCTACTTTTGCTATTTCGTGAATCTGGGCAAATTGTCTACTTGTTAGCGATTTTGCCGAGGATGTTGTAGTTGATCCGTGCATGCTATGTTGTTGTTCTTGCCATGTCTAGCTTGTATAATGTGCATTCTTGATGGGTGTATGCTTAGATTGTCATGACATTCTTTGTAGTGAGTGCATCGAGCTCGTGAATATGCCTACTTGATATCTGAATTGCATGCTCCAGTTTTTCTCTAAGTCTGTGATCTGATTATGTTTTTGCCATGTTCACATGCTTGCATTTGTATTTTCTGATCCCTTTTGGCTCAAGGTCACTAAGGTACTTTTGTTAAGCTCTTTGAGTAGCTCCATGCCTTGCCTTGCCTTGCCATTTTAAGTTCCTGTAGCATCTAGTTGTCATGCTCCAAAGTGTGCTACCTGATCTGAAATTCCAGACTAGTGTTAATTTCACTAAGTCTGAAACCTGTTTACCAATTGCACTTTTGCCATGCTTGTTTGAACCTGTTAGTGGATGAATTGGACGTAGCTCAGTGTTCATCTTTTGTTAAGCATCATGAATGGATCGCTTCCATGTATTTTGTTGTCATGTTTGGGTGATGTAACATGTTTAACTTGTTGCATTTAGATGGCTACTTGCTGTTTATCGCAGACCGGTGCCATATTTGTTTTGCTTGCCATTTCCAAACCGTGCATCCGATTCCGGCGATCTTTATATCGATTTCAACCGAAATCACCTCATCTTTCAAGTGGCGCACTTGGATTTCCAAGTTGAGGACAGGTTCTTTCATTTCTTGTCAAATCTTGCATATGCATCACATACCGCATCCCGCATAGCATACCATGTTTGCATCATGTTGTTTGAGCTTTGCACGTGGTTGATTGTGTTCCTTTTGCTTGTTTGTCTTGTTTGGGTAGAGCCGGGAGACGAGTTCGCTAACGAGGAGCCCGTTGAGTTTGCTTTCGAGGATCCAGTCAACTCTGACAACTTTGCAGGCAAGATGATCATACCCTCGAAATCACTTCTATCTTTGCGTTGCTAGATTCTCGCTCTTTTGCTATGCCTATGCTACGATGCCTACCACTTGTTTATCATGCCTCCCAAATTGCCATGTCAAACCTCTAACCCACCATGTCCTAGCAAACCGTTGATTGGCTACGTTATCACTTTGTTTAGCCCCTCTTATAGCGTTGCTAGTTGCAGGTGAAGATTGGAGATCGTTCCTTATTGGAACATTATTTTCTTGTTGGGATATCATTATATTATATTGTTATCTTAATGCATCTATATACTTGGTAAAGGGTGGAAGGCTCAGCCTCTCGCCTAGTGTTTTGTTCCACTCTTGCCGCCCTAGTTTCCGTCATATCGGTGTTATGTTCCTGGATTTTGTGTCCCTTACGCGGTTGGATAATAATGGGAACCCCTTGACAGTTCGCCTTGAATAAAACTCCTCCAGCAATGCCCAACCTTGGTTTTACCATTTGCCACCTAGCCTCTTTGTCCCTTGGGTTTCCGGAGCCCGAGGGTCATCTTATTTAAACCCCCCGGGGCCAGTGCTCCTCTGAGTGTTGGTCCACCTCGTCAGCTGCCGGTGGCCACCAGGGGCAACTCTGGGCTGGCCTACCAGAAGTTTAGACAATCTGAGTGTGCCCTGAGAACGAGATATGTGCAGCTCCTATCGGGATTTGTCGGCACATTCGGGCGGTGTTGCTGGATTTGCTTTAACTTGTCGAAGTGTCTTGTAGAACCGGGATACCGAGTCTGATCGGAATGTCTCGGGAGAAGGTATATCCTTCGTTGACCGTGAGAGCTTGTCATGGGCTAAGTTGGGACTCCCATGCAGGGATTTGAACTTTCGAAAGCCGTGCCCGCGGTTATGGGCAGATGGGAATTTGTTAATGTCCGGTTGTAGATAACTTGAACCTTAACTTAATTAAAATGAATCAACGGTGTGAGTTACCGTGATGGTCTCTTCTCGGCGGAGTCCGGGAAGTGAACACGGTGTTGGAGTAATGCTTGCCGCAGGTTGTTCTCTAGTTATTCGTTCGTGCTTTGCCTTGTCTTCTCGCTCTCTTTTGCGAATAGGTTAGCCACCATATATGCTACTCGCTTGCTGCAGCTCCTCATATTACCTTGCCTTACCTATAAGCTTAAATAGTCTTGATCGCGAGGGTGCGAGGTTGCTGAGTCCCTGTGGCTCACAGATTACTTCCAAACCAGATGCAGGGCCTGACGACTCCGTTCCAGATGATGTGCTTGAGCTCAAGTGGGAGTTCGACGAGGACTCATGCTGTTACTATGTGTCTTTCCCTGATGATCAGTAGTTGTGCCCAGTTGGGTCTATCGGGACCATGTCGCTTGTTGGGGTCGATCTTTTATTTTGGCGGGCCATGAGTGATTGGATGATGAAATGCTATTTATGTACTTTGTGTGAAGTGGCGAGTGTAAGCCAACTATGTACCTTCCCCTTTTATTATCTAATTTACATGGGATGTTGTGAAGATTGCCTTACTTGCGACATTGCTTTCAATGTGGTTATGCCTCTAAGTCGTGCTTCGACACGTAGGAGATATAGCCGCATCGAGGGCGTTACAAGTTGGTAATCAGAGCCTTCCCGGACCTTAGGAGCCCCCACTGCTTGATCGTTTTTAGCAGCCATTGTTGAGTCTAGAAAAATGTTTTGAGTCATTTAGGAATTATATATCGGAGAGTTTAGGAATTCTTTTTACTCCCCAGTCTCCTCATCGCTCTGGTAAGGCATCCTGATGTAGAGTTTTGACTCTTCTCTTCTCAAATTTCACAAATTTTTTTTAGGATCATGCGGGTATCTTGGAATCGTTCCGATGGATTTGTGACGAGAACCTTGTTCTTGGTGCCTCCTGTCATTTAGGGGTTGTGGCAGTGTCCCGGGGAGTTGAGCTCCGAGGTGTTGTCGTCACAATTTTATCGTTGCAGTTCTGGAATACCTGAGTTTAGTTCACCGACATCGAAAATCTCTTTTATGCAGTTGTTGGTGAGATAACCTCGACGCCACCCAGTACTTGGGCGGGAGTTCAGGAGTATTGCCATGACTTGTATAATGGATGCTTTTCGAAGGTTGAGGTAGATGGTTTCCGAAGTTTTCTCGGTTATGTGTTGAAGGATGGATACAGCTGGATGTAGGATTTGCTAGATTTGGGTGAGATATTATGCTTCCCCTGTATCCCCAACACCTGATTGCATAACCGGAAAGGTTTGGGAGTTTCATAGGTGGGAATTCTTGTAGCTCTAGTTCTTCTTCCATGGATATTTGGTTTGAGATTGGGATTTCTTACCGAGTATTCGTTCTTGCTCCGTACCTTGTTGATTTATTCGTCTACCTAAATTCTAATTGGCTTCTCAATTTATGGATATGTGACCATTTCAAGTGGAATGCATTCGTTCTTATGTTCGGATGTGAAGACTATGTGTTGCAATTTCAAGCCGCTTGATTCAGCTGCATTTTTATCTGTCAATGTGCTAACGGATGTCACCCTCTTCAGGATGGCTCCCGCTAAGAGCAGCAATCAGAATCAGAATCAGGATCCGCCACCACCTCCGCCTCCTTCGGAGGCATGGCAAGTTGTGATGGCCGCAACCAATGCAAACACGCAGTTGATCATGCAAATTCTTCAAGAGCGCAACCAAGCGAACCAAGGCAACCAAGGCAACAATCAGAATCACTTTGCTACACTCAACCAGTTCCTTGCTAACCAGCCAAAGACCTTAAGCAATTGTGTTGAGGCAACTGATGCTGACGATTGGCTTGTGGACCTGTGCAAGCATTTCGAGTGCAGTAACGTCAGGCCTGAGGACTTCGTCAAGTTCGCTTCCTTCCAACTCAAAGATCAAGCTGCAGAATGGTTCCAGCAGTACAAAGATTCCAGAGGAGGCCGTGTGATTACTTGGGATGAATTCCGTCAAGACTTCAAAGCTCATCATATTCCTCAGAGCGTGGATGAAAGCAAGCATGAGGAATTCCGCAACCTGAAGCAAGGCTCTATGTCTGTCTATGACTACAACAAGTTGTTTCAGAAGCTCGCCTGCTTTGCTAAGCAGAACGTCCCTGATGAGAAGAGCATGATATACCAGTTCAGGGGTGGTCTCAGAGAAGAAATCCAGCTAGCTCTTGTTCTCTTTGAGCCCTTGAGGTACGATGAGTTCTACAACATGGCATTGAAGCAAGAGGCTGCTCAACTGTAGTGTGATGCTTCCAAGAAGTGAGTCAGAGATGCTACTCCTTCTTCCTCTACTCAAGTGGCTAAGCAACATAAGTATTGGCTTCCTCCTCCTCTGTTCCGTCAGCCGTATCAACAGAAGAGCAAAGGTGGCAGTGGATCTTCCCATCCACCCAACCCTGGCTTTCAGAACAAGACTCCGTCTCAAGCTCCAAGATCGAGTGCTCCGTATCACCGCCCGCTTTCAGAGGTCACGTGTAACAAGTGCCAACAGAAGGGTCACTATGCCAACAAATGCTTCAATCAGAGGCGTCTCCCTCCTCCTCATCCTGTGAGATCGGCAAGTACAGCTGTGGTCAAGCATAACCCCAAGTACGCCAAGGTCAACATGGTGAATGCCGCTCAGGCAGAGGACTCGTCAGATGTCATCATGGGTAACCTTCCTGTTAACGATGTTCCTGCAAAAGTACTTTTTGACACTGGTGCATCGCATTGTTTCATCTCGAGACCTTTTGCATCTAAGCATGGATGGTATTCTCAAGTTATGCATAAACCGTTAGCAGTTGTCTCTTCGGGTAGATGTTTGCTCGCAAACTATGAGATTCCGGATATTTCTATCTTGATGGGTGATTTCAAGTTTCTGGCTTCTCCAATGGTCCTTGGTAACTCGGATATTGATCTTATTCTCGGGGTGGATTGGCTTTCTAAGAACAAGGCTCAGCTTGATTGTGTAGCCATGCAGATTCAATTGACTCATTCGTCTGAGGATGTAATTGTCTTTTCTGCTCGGGATAATAAAATCCGTCTGTTTTCTCTCAATTAGAAGGGTGAACTGGATGCCATCTCGCAAATCCCAGTCGTCTGTGAATATCTAGGCGTCTTTCCAGAAGAGCTTCCAGGAATGCCTCCGCACCGGCCAGTTGAATTCGTCATCGATCTTGAGCCTGGCACGGAACCGGTTTGCAAGCGTCATTACAAGCTCGGACCTGAAGAGTTGAAGGAGCTGAAGAAGCAACTCGATATTCAAGAGCGAATGGGTCTCATCCGACCTAGTTCCTCTCCGTGGGGCTGTGGAGTACTTTTTGTGAAGAAGAAGGATGGAACGGACCGACTTTGTGTTGACTACCGTCCATTGAACAAGAAGACTATCAAGAACAAGTACCCACTTCCCAACATCAACGAGCTGTTCGAACAACTCAAAGGTGCCCAAGTATTCTCCAAGCTTGATCTCCGTATGGGTTATCATCAGATTCGAATCCGTGAGCAAGATATTCCCAAGACGGCTTTCAGGACAAGCTATGGTTCATATGAATACACTGTCATGTCTTTTGGCCTTGTCAACGTCCCTCTGACTTTCTCTCGCATGATGAACTTCATCTTCAACGCCTACACCGATGACTTTGTTTTGGTCTATCTCGACGACATTCTGGTCTTTTCGAAGAACAAGGAAGATCATGCCAAGCACTTGCGTTTGGTGCTCGATAAGCTCAGGGAACACCAGTTCTACGGCAAGTTCTCAAAGTGCGAGTTCTGGCTTGATGAGGTTCTTTATCTTGGGCATATCATCTCTGCCAGGGGCATTGCGGTGAATCCTGAGAAGGTGTCTGCAATTGTGAATTGGGAACCACCTTAGAACGTGAAGCAACTCCGTAGCTTCCTCGGTCTCGCAAGCTACTGTCGAAGGTTCGTTGAGAACTTTTCAAAGATCGCGAAGCCTCTTTCAAACCTTCTCCAGAAGCACGTCAAGTACGTTTGGTCTCCGAAATGTGACATCGCTTTCAACACTTTGAAAGAGAAATTGGTCACTGCTCCAGTTCTGACTCCTCCTGATGAATCCAAACCGTTCGAGGTATTCTGTGATGCCTCTCTTCAAGGTCTTGGTGCAGTGTTGATGCAAGAGAAGAAAGTTGTGGCTTATAAATCTCGCTAGTTGAAGCCCAACGAGAAGAACTACCCCACTCATGACCTCGAGTTGGCGGCAGTCGTGCATGCTCTTTTGACTCGGAGACATCTCTTATTGGGAAGAAAAGCGGACATCTTCACTGACCACAAGAGTCTCAAGTACATCTTCACTCAGCCTAATCTCAACCTCAGGCAGACTCGATGGGTCGAAGTGATTCAAGAGTATAATCCAAGTATCGAGTATACTCCAGGCAAGGCCAATGTGATTGCTGACGCTTTGAGCAGGAAGGCCTACTGCAACAGTCTGATTCTCAAGCCTTTCCAACTCGAGCTTTGTGAAGCTTTCCGCAAACTCAATCTGCAAGTTGTTCCTCAAGGTTTCCTCGCCAACCTTCAAGTCTCTCCTACCTTAGAAGACCAGATTCGTCTGGTTCAACTTCTTGATGCTATGGTGAAGAAGGTGAAGATTGGGATTGCCAAGAGTCAACCCAAGTACAAGTGCTACCGCCTTGATGACAAGGATACTCTCTTCTTCAAGGATCGTATTGTTGTGCCCAAAGGTGATGTTCGTAAAGTGATCATGAATGAGGATCACAATTCACTCCTCTCCATCCACCCTAGGAGCACGAAGACGTATCAGGACCTCAAGCAGGCTTACTGGTGGACTCGAATGAAGCACGAGATTGCCCAGTTCGTGAATGAGTGTGATATCTGCAGAAGAGTGAAGGAAGAACACCAAAGGCCAGCTGGTCTCCTCCAACCTCTTGCCATTCTAGAATAGAAGTTTGACCACATTGAGATGGACTTCATGACTGGGTTTCCGAAGTCCAAGCGCAGCAATGATGCTATATTCATTATCATCGACAAACTCACTAAAGTGGCTCACTTTCTGCCTATCAAAGAGTCTATCACTGCAGCTCAATTGGCGGAGCTCTATACCTCTCGAATTGTCTCGCTACACGGTATTCCTCAGGTGATCTCTTCAGACCGTGGCAGCATCTTTACCTCCAAGTTTTGGGATTCTTTTTAGAAGGCCATGGGCACCAACATCCGCTTCAGCACAACTTTCCATCCTCAAACTAGCGGTCAAGTCGAGCGTGTCAACTAGATTCTTGAAGATATGCTCAGGGCTTGTGTGATCTCCTTTGGCATGAAGTGGGAAGATTGTCTTCCATATGCTGAATTCTCCTACACAACAGTTTTCAAGCAAGTTCGGGCAAGGCCCCATTCGAAATTCTGTATGGCAGGAAGTGTCGTACCCCTCTCAACTGGTCTGAAACTGGTGAACGTCATCTTCTGGGAAATGACTTAATCACAGAGGCAGAGGAAATGTGTAAAGTCATTCGAGATAACCTCAAAGCAGCGCAATCGCGCCAGAAGAGCTACTGTGATAGTAAGCACCGTGAATTGGCTTACGAGATCGGAGATCATGTTTACCTCCGCGTCTCTCCAATGAAAGGTACTC
>NC_057800.1:749725681-749727234 GCF_018294505.1 Triticum aestivum
ACCAAGGCGGCACTGACAGAAGAATTGAGCGCGCACAGACGTGACAGATGAGCACGAGAACAATCGAGCGCGCGCAGCGTGACACATGAGCACATGACCACGCAGGCGGCCGATCGCACTGCAACAACAGAAAGGCAGCACACGCCGGGCCATGCATGCAGCCGAGTGGGCACGAAGGCCCATGCCAAAAAATTAGCACAACAGGAGAAACCCATCCAGCTGCCAAAAAGTAGACGCAATCGGTAGGCAAATTGTGAGAAACTTTATTTTTGCATGGTAATATGTGTCTCATTCATATCATAAAGATTAAAGTACAAGTCACGTAAACACCGGAACCACCATAATAGCCATCTAAAGAAAAAATGACGGACCACGTCCTCACCCGAGCTCGATGCGGCTCCATCGCTGATATGCAACTTTGCGGACCACCAAGGTGGCTCGCCAAAGGCGAAATCATTACCATTGAACGAATCAGACCGGGGAAACACCCCGGACACGCCATCGTACTGCAGATCTGGCACCCCCACATGACTAAGGCGTCAGAGGAGGAAACCATACCTGCCATCCATGAACCACAAGCCCAACACATATTCCGTCTTCCAGATGTCGTCGATGCAGACCACAATATGCATTTGCTCCTCGAGTACCTCCCAAGCTCCGTGCCGATGTTGGAGCAGACGCCGTCGCAATGACAGAGCCCGAGGACATATGTTGACCACAAGGATGCCGCCGCCGCCACGACATCCCTGCTTGAATAGACTGGTTTCCAGATCCTTCACCAACCTTAGAGAAGATCGCCTCGCCAGAGAAGAATCCAGAGCTTCTTTATTCTGCATCTCCATCGCCGCCGTCAAAGTCAAGACGATCCAAAACTATAAGCTTCTTGGGCCCTAAAACTTAAGGCTAAAACGATCCACACATGCGGGACCCGACGACCCCTCCTCACGACCGACGGCCATTAGGTCGCCGGCTGCGGAGAGCCGTCGGAAGATGGCATGGGAAGGAGCGGCTCTCCTGTGGCGGCGGCTAGGTTTCGCTACAGGAGGAAAACGATAGCGGGCTAGGTAAATCGTGAGAAACTACCAGTCCACACATGCATGCGACCACCCAAGGAACCATAGCAGCCAGGTCAACGCGACAGTATGGCCCACACGCAAAATCGCTAACCACACCCATCGAGTCGCGATCCACGTTAACAAAATTTTGACCAAGAGTCTACATGAAATCACTAATAGAGGAGTACTCGTTGCAAAGATCACTCCCACCTTTCTAGGTTGCGACAAGTGGCGCGACTTGTCGCAACCTAGGAGTTTTCCCTTTTTTCGTAGATCTGTTTATTCAAAATGTTTTATTTCTTAAGCCGTGCATCCAAATCTCGAACGGTTTTGACAATTAGATTCCTGTTGTCGAGATCTTAAAAACTAGATCCCATGTCGATAGGTTTTGACAAAATGTATTTTCATGAAAAAACCGGACCAAAAAACGAACAAGGAGCACGGTTTTTTTCCTTTCCGAAAGAGGCACGCCCGTGCCTCTCGCTAAATCACAATTGT
>NC_057800.1:749729697-749734997 GCF_018294505.1 Triticum aestivum
GCTGAAGAGTTTCCTATAAATACTATGTCCAATAAATTCCCATTGGGATAGTACTTCGCTCGTAATAATCGTCCACACACAAACTTTGCGAGCAGCGCTTGGTTAAAGACTTGCATGTCACAGAAACCCATACCACCCATGGACTTTGGTAGCCTCATCTTGTCCCAACTTAACCAAGCCGTCTTTCGTTTTCCTTTCTCTACACCCCACCAGTATTGCCGCATTAATCATGTAAGATCATCCAGTACAGACATCGGCAGCCGGAATACACTCATCACACATGTGGTTATGGCTTGTGCAACCGATTTAATTAATAGTTCCTTGTTCAAAGTTGCCATGTACTGTTCATTCCAATCAACGAGTCTCTTACTAAGTCGGGCTTGCACTGTTTGAAATCTCCCCTTATCCATCCCCCCTTCAGGTACAGGCAAACCAAGATACTTAGGATCAAAAACCACTTGAGTCACCTCCAGATTTGACTTAATTCCCGCGGCCTTAGATGACAAACAATTGTCGGAGAAGAGGACAGAGCACTTTGCAGGGTTTATAAGTTGCCCTGATGCCGATGCATAAGTGTTCAACAAATCTCTCACCAACGTTGCATGTTGCATGCAAAGGAGGTGTGAAATAACTGGAGCTCTCCGACATATCTTGATCCCTTCTAGTTCCTCCTCGGTCATTGACTTACTAATCAAAGCAGATAGCGTGTCAGCAACAAACAGAAACAAAAAGGGAGACAATGGATCACCTTGCCGCAGCCCTCTCGATGGTGTGAAAGACTCCAATAATTTACCATTAAATTTGACAGAATATTTCACCAAAGAAACACATACCATAATGCGATCTATCCAAACCAGATCAAAGCCCCATTTAAGGAGGGCTTTCTGCAAGAAGACCCAATCCACACGATCGTACACCTTTGATAGATCCAATTTTTATGCACATAAAGAGGGGCACCCTGCCGCAAAGACTGTACATGGTGAATGCACTCGAAAGCGACAATAGAGTTATCCGACATCAGCCGTCCTGGAATAGACGTGCTCTGATTATCTCAAATAAGATCCATGAGCAAAGGATGTAGCCTATTAATCATGCACTTAGAAACTATTTTGTATAGAACGTTACACAAACTAATGGGCCTAAAATCCTTGAGTTCTTTAGGATGTTGAATTTAGGAATCAGGACGATTGCCATGTCATTAACGCCTTCCGACATAACTCCTGTGTCAAAGAACTCAAGGAGTGCAGCAGTAATTTCAACCTTAAGCACAGCGAGTTGCGTTGATAAAAAACGCGCTGGGAACCCATCTTCACCTGGCACCTTGAGCGGCCCTATTTGGAACAAGGCGTCATATGTTTCTTTCTCCGTATATGGCGCACACAAAGAAGCATTCATCTCGGCCGGCACCTTAGGTAGAATACAATTCAACACCGACTCGGGCGAAAGTGCAGGATCATTTATATAAACCTCCTAGAAGTACGATGTTGCCATCCGCTCCATATCAGATGGAACATGACACCAAGTGCCATCCATACGACGAAGTCGCTGAATATAATTACGCCGTGACGGCCAAACAGCATGACGAGAAAAGTATTTTGTGTTACGATCGCCTTCTTTCAACCACGTGATCTGCGAGCACTGCAACCAAAGCATTTCCTCGCAATACAGTAATTCATCCATCTCATTCATCTTTGTACGGATGAGGACACGATCAGCAGAACTCAGTTTCAACTCACCCAGTTCACCTCTTAGTTTCTCAATCCTTTTTGTGATGTGGCCAAAGTTCTCAGCACTCCACGTACGTAGGCCGGACATGACAGACTTGAGTGAATTTGCAACCTCCCCCGAGTTGCCAGTAGGCCTTTTCTTCGCCCAAGCTTCCGCTATAATTCCAGGAAGTGCTGAATGCCGCTCCCACATAATCTCATATCGTGGTGGGGGATGTTGTCATTGAGGCTCATCGCCGACCTAAAGCTGGACAAGGACCGTGTTGGGGATATAACTATTAGGTGTGACTCGCCCAGGAGGGGCCGGGTCATCCCTATGACGATCCATCTCAAATGAAGCCCAAGATCATATGGCGGTTCATAGATAGGCTTGGTAGAGGGCCCAGACCCAAAAGAGGCTTAAGGCCCATGATTGTAAACCACCATGTATGTAAACTTGTATTGTAAGGCTTATGAGAAAGGTCACCGAGCCGGATACGTTCTATAATCCAGCCGGGACTCTGAGGGCCGCAGGGCGTCAACCTGTGTATATAAGGGGACGACCTAGCGTCGTCTTAGGACAAGAGACAACAGATCGAGAGCCGGGTCAGGCGTATTCGCTCCCTGCTCATCGAAACCCTATTAATACCACATACAACTGGACTAGGCTTTTACCTTCACCGTAAGGGGCTGACTAGTATAAACTCCTCGTGTCCTTTGTTCTGATTAACCCCTTTAAGATAACCTCATTGCGATGGCTCCATGACTAAGTCCTCACACTAGGACATCTGCCGTGACAATTCCATGATAGTTGGCGCCCACCGTGGGGCTATCGCATGATGGTTTCGAGTTCTTAAAGGGTAACTTCGAAGGGATCAGGGGATACGCTGTGGGCCGGATGACCAAGAGTCGTCGCGGCAAGCTCTACATCGACGACGCAGGCTAGGGCCCCGAAGCCGGCTCAATCACTAGTAGAAAATGGGCCTATTATCCCGGTTCGTAAGGGCCTTTTGTCCCGGTTCCTGAACCGGGACTAAAGGGACGGTACTAATGCCCTGTCCCTTTAGTCCCGGTTCAATCCTGAACCGGGACGGATGGGCCTCCACGTGGCCTGTGTGCGGAGCCCAGGCTGGAGGACCTTTGGTCCCGGTTGGTGGCACCAACCGGGACCAATAGGCATCCACGCGTCAGCATTTTTGTGACTGGGGTTTTTGTTTTTTTGAAAGGGGGGGTTGGGGGTTTTGGGGGGTTAATTTAGGTGTTTCATATATTGTGTTAGCTAGCTATAATTAATAGAGAGAAGTGTCCTCTCTTATGTCCGTGCTTGGTCGACGCTACGTACTATACATACGTATAGAGAGGACTAGACACGCTAGCTAGTAAGCAGAAAATCTTAGCTAGTAAATATTTTGATTTTCTGGGGCCAGTGCTCCTTTGAGTGTTGGTCCACCTCGTCAGCTGCCGGTGGCCACCAGGGGCAACTCTGGGCTGGCCTACCGGAAGTTGAGACAATCTGAGTGTGCCCTGAGAACGAGATATGTGCAGCTCCTATCGGGATTTGTCGGCACATTCGGGCGGTGTTGCTGGATTTGCTTTAACTTGTCGAAGTGTCTTGTAGAACCGGGATACCGAGTCTGATCGGAATGTCTCGGGAGAAGGTATATCCTTCGTTGACCGTGAGAGCTTGTCATGGGCTAAGTTGGGACTCCCATGCAGGGATTTGAACTTTCGAAAGCCGTGCCCGCGGTTATGGGCAGATGGGAATTTGTTAATGTCCGGTTGTAGATAACTTGAACCTTAACTTAATTAAAATGAATCAACGGTGTGAGTTACCGTGATGGTCTCTTCTCGGCGGAGTCCGGGAAGTGAACACGGTGTTGGAGTAATGCTTGCCGCAGGTTGTTCTCTAGTTATTCGTTCGTGCTTTGCCTTGTCTTCTGGCTCTCTTTTGCGAACAGGTTAGCCACCATATATGCTACTCGCTTGCTGCAGCTCCTCATATTACCTTGCCTTACCTATAATCTTAAATAGTCTTGATCGCGAGGGTGCGAGGTTGCTGAGTCCCTGTGGCTCACAGATTACTTCCAAACCAGATGCAGGGCCTGACGACTCCGTTCCAGATGATGTGCTTGAGCTCAAGTGGGAGTTCGACGAGGACTCACGCTGTTACTATGTGTCTTTCCCTGATGATCAGTAGTTGTGCCCAGTTGGGTCTATCGGGACCATGTCGCTTGTTGGGGTCGATCTTTTATTTTGGCACCATAGTCGGGCCATGAGTGATTGGATGATGAAATGCTATTTATGTACTTTGTGTGAAGTGGCGAGTGTAAGCCAACTATGTACCTTCCCCTTTTATTATCTAATTTACATGGGATGTTGTGAAGATTGCCTTACTTGCGACATTGCTTTCAATGTGGTTATGCCTCTAAGTCGTGCTTCGACACGTAGGCGATATAGCCGCATCGAGGGCGTTACAAGTTGGTAATCAGAGCCTTCCCGGACCTTAGGAGCCCCCACTTCTTGATCGTTTTTAGCAGCCATTGTTGAGTCTAGAAAAATGTTTTGAGTCATTTAGGAATTATATATCGGAGAGTTTAGGAATTCTTTTTACTCCCCAGTCTCCTCATCGCTCTGGTAAGGCATCCTGATGTAGAGTTTTGACTCTTCTCTTCTCAAATTTCACAAAAAAATTTTTTGGATCATGCGGGTATCTTGGAATCGTTCCGATGGATTTGTGACGAGAACCTTGTTCTTGGTGCCTCCTGTCATTTAGGGGTTGTGGCAGTGTCCCGGGGAGTTGAGCTCCGAGGTGTTGTCGTCACAATTTTATCGTTGCAGTTCTGGAATACCTGAGTTTAGTTCACCGACATCGAAAATCTCTTTTATGCAGTTGTTGGTGAGATAACCTCGACGCCACCCAGTACTTGGGCGGGAGTTCAGGAGTATTGCCATAACTTGTATAATGGATGCTTTTCGGAGGTTGAGGTAGATGGTTTCCGAAGTTTTCTCGGTTATGTGTTGAAGGATGGATACAGCTGGATGTAGGATTTGCTAGATTTGGGTGAGATATTATGCTTCCCCTGTATCCCCAACACCTGATTGCATAACCGGAAAGGTTTGGGAGTTTCATAGGTGGGAATTCTTGTAGCTCTAGTTCTTCTTCCATGGATATTTGGTTTGAGATTGGGATTTCTTACCGAGTATTCGTTCTTGCTCCGTACCTTGTTGATTTATTCGTCTACCTAAATTCTAATTGGCTTCTCAATTTATGGATATGTGACCATTTCAAGTGGAATGCATTCGTTCTTATGTTCGGATGTGAAGACTATGTGTTGCAATTTCAAGCCGCTTGATTCAGCTGCATTTTTATCTGTCAATGTGCTAACGGATGTCACCCTCTTCAGGATGGCTCCCGCTAAGAGCAGCAATCAGAATCAGAATCAGGATCCGCCACCACCTCCGCCTCCTTCGGAGGCATGGCAAGTTGTGATGGCCGCAACCAATGCAAACACGCAGTTGATCATGCAAATTCTTCAAGAGCGCAACCAAGCGAACCAAGGCAACCAAGGCAACAATCAGAATCACTTTGCTACA
>NC_057800.1:749740378-749744985 GCF_018294505.1 Triticum aestivum
GCCGGTGCCAGCCTCCCTCGCCGGACTACCCGCGTACCTCGCCGCCGACACCACCGCCTGGCACGCCATCGCCGGCCGGACCTCGCCCCGCCGCCGCAGGAGCTCGCCGGAGCCGCCACATCGCCGCCCCGAGCCCCTCGTCGCCGGCGTCCCACGCTTCCACGTCGCCGGCCCCGACTCCGGCTTCCTCCTCCCCTCGCGCCGGCAAGCTCCATCAACTCCGGTGCCGACCTCCCCAGCGATCCTCGTCGAACGCGTGTGAACAGTACCGGCCGATCTAGATCTAGGAATAGTTCTCGGTTGACTTTTTCTCAGAAACCCTAACCATTTTTCATATTTCATCGTGCCGTAACTTTGCATCCGTAGATCCGTTTTGGGCGTGTAGCATATCAAAATGTTCGCCTCAGAGAGTACATCATTTCATCTCATTGCATCATTTTCATTTGAGTTCATCTTAATGCCCGAAATGCCATTGGAAGAGTGCTATTTGAGTTAGTTGTCGGATCTGCTACTCCAAATAGCTATTTGTCATTTTTGCCATGATTATTGTGTGCATGATATGCTCCTGAGCTCTATATGTGTTTTGTTATATGCTTTGCCATCTTTCCAGAGGTTCCATCCATGTATATTTTTCATATGTGTGGTGACTATCACAAGCTTGCAAAGTGGTGCATTCTTTAATGCTGATTTCAGGGACTTAGCAATTCCACTAAGTCCTTGATCTGTTTTATCAATATGCCATATGTTCATGTTGTTTCCTAGTGATCCGTGCCTCTTGTGAGGATGATCAGTAAGGATGATTTGTTAATCTTGTAGTGCTCTATCCATACATGCCTTTGTTTGCAATTATGGAACACCCTAGCTTAAGTCAATTGAGCTCTACTTTTGCTATTTCGTGAATCTGGGCAGATTGTCTACTTGTTAGCGATTTTGCCGAGGATGTTGTAGTTGATCCGTGCATGCTATGTTGTTGTTCTTGCCATATCTAGCTTGTATAATGTGTATTATGGATGGGTGCATGCTTAGATTATCATGACATGCTCTGTAGTGAGTGCATCGAGATCGTGAACATGCCTACTTGATATCTGAATTGCATGCTCCAGTTTTTCTCTAAGTCTGTGATCTGATTATGTTTTTGCCATGTTCACATGCTTGCATTTGTATTTTCTGATCCCTTTTGTCTCAAGGTCACCAAGGGAATTTTGTTAAGCTCTTTGAGTAGCTCCATGCCATGCCTTGCCTTGCCATTTTAAGTTCCTGTAGCATCTAGTTTTCATGCTCCAAAGTGTGCTACCTGATCTGAAATTCCAGACTAGTGTTAATTTCACTAAGTCTG
This sequence comes from Triticum aestivum, assembly GCF_018294505.1. Taxonomy (NCBI): domain Eukaryota; kingdom Viridiplantae; phylum Streptophyta; class Magnoliopsida; order Poales; family Poaceae; genus Triticum; species Triticum aestivum. The sequence continues at coordinate 749,741,715 of NC_057800.1, forward strand.
AAACCTGTTCACCAATTGCGCTTTTGCCATGCTTATTTGAATCTGTTAATGGATGAATTGGACGTAGCTCAGTGTTCATCTTTTGTTAAGCATCATGAATGGATCCCCTCCATGTATTTTGTTGCCATGTTTAACTTGTTGCATTTAGATGACTATTTGTTGTTTATCGCAGACCGGTGCCATATTTGTTTTTCTTGCCATTTCCAAACCATGCATCCGATTCCGGCGATCTTTATATCGATTTCAACCGAAATCACCTCATATTTCCAGTGGCACACTTGAATTTCCAAGTTGAGGCCAGGTTCTTTCATTCCTTCTCAAATCTTGCATATGCATCACATACCGCATCCCGCATAGCATACCATGTTTGCATCATGTTGTTTGAGCTTTGCACGTGGTTGATTGTGTTCCTTTTTCTTGTTTGTCTTGTTTGGGTAGAGCCGAGAGACGAGTTCGCTAACGAGGAGCCCGTTGAGTTTGCTTTCGAGGATCCAGTCAACTCTGACAACTTTGCAGGCAAGACGATCATACCCTCGAAATCACTTCTATCTTTGCTTTGCTAGATGCTCGCTCTTTTGCTATGCCTATACTACGATGCCTATCACTTGTTTATCATGCCTCCCAAATTGCCATGTCAAACCTCTAACCCACCATGTCCTAGAAAACCGTTGATTGGCTATGGTACCGCTTTGCTCAGCCCCTCTTATAGCGTTGCTAGTTGAAGGTGAAGATTGGAGATCGTTCCTTATTGGAACATTATTTTCTTGTTGGGATATCATTATATTATCTTGTTATATTAATGCATCTATATACTTGGTAAAGGGTGGAAGGCTCGGCCTCTCACCTAGTGTTTTGTTCCACTCTTGCCGCCCTAGTCTCCGTCATATCGGTGTTATGTTTCCGGATTTTGCGTCCCTTACGCGGTTGGGTAATAATGGGAACCCCTTGACAGTTCGCCTTGAATAAAACTCCTTCAGCAATGCCCAACCTTGGTTTTACCATTTGCCACCTAGCCTCTTTTTCCCTTGGGTTTCCGGAGCCCGAGGGTCATCTTATTTAAACCCCCCCCCCCCGGGGCAGTGCTCCTCTGAGTGTTGGTCCACCTCGTCAGCCGCCGGTGGCCACCAGGGGCAACTCTGGGCTGGCCTACCGGAAGTTTAGACAATCTGAGTGTGCCCTGAGAACGAGATATGTGCAGCTTCTATCGGGATTTGTCGGCACATTCGGGCGGTGTTGCTGGATTTGTTTTAACTTGTCGAAGTGTCTTGTAGAACCGGGATACCGAGTCTGATCGAAATGTCTCGGGAGGAGGTATATCCTTCGTTGACCGTGAGAGCTTGTCATGGGCTAAGTTGGGACTCCCCTGCAGGGATTTGAACTTTCGAAAGCCGTGCCCGCGGTTATGGGCAGATAGGAATTTGTTAATGTCCGGTTGTAGATAACTTGAACCTTGACTTAATTAAAATGAATCAACAGTGTGAGTTACCGTGATGGTCTCTTTTCGGCGGAGTCCGGAAAGTGAACACGATGTTGGAGTAATGCTTGCCGCAGTTTGTTCTCTAGTTATTCGTTCGTGCTTTGCCTTCTCTTCTCGCTCTTTTTTGCGAACAGGTTAGCCACCATATATGCTAGTCGCTTGCTGCAGATTTTCATATTACCTTGCCTTACCTATAAGCTTAAATAGTCTTGATCGCGAGGGTGCGAGATTGCTGAGTCTTTGTGGCTCATAGATTACTTTCAAACCAGATGCAGGGCCCGACGACTCCGTTCCAGATGATGCGCTTGAGCTCAAGTGGGAGTTCGACAAGGACTCACGCCGTTATTATGTGTCTTTCCCTGATGACGTCGCCTCTGTAGGATGGTAGTTACCGTCAGAGTTTGTGCTTCAGCAGTTGTCCTCCCCTTCAGCCCGCCGCTCGACTTCATTTGTAGCCGCCACCACCGCACCTTGGCTGTCGTCGACGATGCCGATGGTACGAAGTATCGACAGGAAAATCTTGGTGCTACGAAAACACAACTGCTGCAAAAAACAAGAAAGCAAACACGCACCACTGAATAATCACACAAGAAAAGAAAAGAAAAAAAAAGAAAAGAAATATCTCAGAAGCAAACAGCTAGACCAAACTAACCATGATCTGCATGGCCAGCAGAACGACGACCGACATGCCAAGCTCGGCGCCATGAGTGAATGTTCACCCTCCGTCATTAACACAACAGAACCTCGAGCTGCAGAACGCCTTCCACCATTACGCACCCAATTAATGACGGTCGCTCGAACCCCCAGAAGGATGACGTTGCAAATACGCTCCTGGAAGAAGCAAGATGAACCGGAAGCCAGCAGGTCCACCGTCACTACCGCCTCTGTTTCTCCCACGATCGCTCATGCCTTCATGGGAGCCTCCACCGTCCTAGCCAAAGCGCCTGAAGAGCCATGGCGCATGGGTGTATATCGACAGGCGTAGGGGTTTGCGGCGGCAGCCACGGGGATTTGCAGTGACCTGGCCACGGCAGCAAGCCCCTCCACGGCGTGGCCTCCTCGCGCAGCCCCGCAGGCCATCAACCAGGTGGCACCGAGGGCATACGACAGCGGCGCTGGGAGGAGAGTCGAAACCTGGCGGTTGAGGCTCCGGCGAAGAAAGGGCCGACGGCAAGAACGGAGGTGACGGTTGTTACACCATGAGGATTTGCGTAATGTGGGCGATGGGAAGCGCGGCAGGGCGGCAAGGCGGCGCCCGCATCCAAAAGAGGCGAAGCATCGAGTGAGGACGCTTCTGGAAGGCGACCAAGGCGGCACTGACAGAAGAATTGAGCGCGCACAGACGTGACAGATGAGCACGAGAACAATCGAGCGCGCGCAGCGTGACACATGAGCACATGACCACGCAGGCGGCCGATCGCACTGCAACAACAGAAAGGCAGCACACGCCGGGCCATGCATGCAGCCGAGTGGGCACGAAGGCCCATGCCAAAAAATTAGCACAACAGGAGAAACCCATCCAGCTGCCAAAAAGTAGACGCAATCGGTAGGCAAATTGTGAGAAACTTTATTTTTGCATGGTAATATGTGTCTCATTCATATCATAAAGATTAAAGTACAAGTCACGTAAACACCGGAACCACCATAATAGCCATCTAAAGAAAAAATGACGGACCACGTCCTCACCCGAGCTCGATGCGGCTCCATCGCTGATATGCAACTTTGCGGACCACCAAGGTGGCTCGCCAAAGGCGAAATCATTACCATTGAACGAATCAGACCGGGGAAACACCC
>NC_057800.1:749744995-749747025 GCF_018294505.1 Triticum aestivum
TGGTCACTGCTCCAGTTCTGACTCCTCCTGATGAATCCAAACCGTTCGAGGTCTTCTGTGATGCCTCTCTTCAAGGTCTTGGTGCAGTGTTGATGCAAGAGAAGAAAGTTGTGGCTTATAACTCTCGCTAGTTGAAGCCCAACGAGAAGAACTACCCCACTCATGACCTCGAGTTGGCGGCAGTCGTGCATGCTCTTTTGACTCGGAGACATCTCTTATTGGGAAGAAAAGCGGACATCTTCACTGACCACAAGAGTCTCAAGTACATCTTCACTCAGCCTAATCTCAACCTCAGGCAGACTCGATGGGTCGAAGTGATTCAAGAGTATAATCCAAGTATCGAGTATACTCCAGGCAAGGCCAATGTGATTGCTGACGCTTTGAGCAGGAAGGCCTACTGCAACAGTCTGATTCTCAAGCCTTTCTAACTCGAGCTTTGTGAAGCTTTCCGCAAACTCAATCTGCAAGTTGTTCCTCAAGGTTTCCTCGCCAACCTTCAAGTCTCTCCTACCTTAGAAGACCAGATTCGTCTGGTTCAACTTCTTGATGCTATGGTGAAGAAGGTGAAGATTGGGATTGCCAAGAGTCAACCCAAGTACAAGTGCTACCGCCTTGATGACAAGGATACTCTCTTCTTCAAGGATCGTATTGTTGTGCCCAAAGGTGATGTTCTTAAAGTGATCATGAATGAGGATCACAATTCACTCCTATCCATCCACCCTAGGAGCACGAAGACGTATCAGGACCTCAAGCAGGCTTACTGGTGGACTCGAATGAAGCACGAGATTGCCCAGTTCGTGAATGAGTGTGATGTCTGCAGAAGAGTGAAGGCAGAACACCAAAGGCCAGCTGGTCTCCTCCAACCTCTTGCCATTCTAGAATAGAAGTTTGACCACATTGAGATGGACTTCATGACTGGGTTTCCGAAGTCCAAGCGCAGCAATGATGCTATATTCATTATCATCGACAAACTCACTAAAGTGGCTCACTTTCTGCCTATCAAAGAGTCTATCACTGCAGCTCAATTGGCGGAGCTCTATACCTCTCGAATTGTCTCGCTACACGGTATTCCTCAGGTGATCTCTTCAGACCGTGGCAACATCTTTACCTCCAAGTTTTGGGATTCTTTTTAGAAGGCCATGGGCACCAACATCCGCTTCAGCACAGCTTTCCATCCTCAAACTATCGGTCAAGTCGAGCGTGTCAACTAGATTCTTGAAGATATGCTCAGGGCTTGTGTGATCTCCTTTGGCATGAAGTGGGAAGATTGTCTTCCATATGCTGAATTCTCCTACACAACAGTTTTCAAGCAAGTTCGGGCAAGGCCCCATTCGAAATTCTGTATGGCAGGAAGTGTCGTACCCCTCTCAACTGGTCTGAAACTGGTGAACGTCATCTTCTGGGAAATGACTTAATCACAGAGGCAGAGGAAATGTGTAAAGTCATTCGAGATAACCTCAAAGCAGCGCAATCGCGCCAGAAGAGCTACTGTGATAGTAAGCACCGTGAATTGGCTTACGAGATCGGAGATCATGTTTACCTCCGCGTCTCTCCAATGAAAGGTACTCGTCGCTTCGGTATCAAAGGGAAGCTTGCCCCTAGATACGTGGGACCTTTCAAGATCGTCAGCAAGAGAGGCGATCTCGCCTATCAACTTGAGCTTCCTTCAAACTTTGCAAATGTGCACGACGTGTTCCATGTCTCTCAGCTCCGCAAGTGCTTCAAGACTCCTGACCGCACCGTCAACTTCGAAGACAATGATCTCCAAGAAGATCTCTCTTATCGTGAGCACCCGTTGCTATTCTTGAAGAGACTGAATGCAAGACTCACAATAAGTCAATCAAATTCCTCAAAGTCAAGTGGTCACACCATTTCGACCGTGAAGCCACCTGGGAACGCGAGGATCACCTCCGTTCTGAGTACCCGACATTCTTCCAGTCCTAGATCTCGGGACGAGATCCTTTCGTAGTGGTGGAGTGTTGTAACACCCCGGATATGATTTAACTAATATGTACCCCAACTCTTGCCGT
>NC_057800.1:749750199-749757245 GCF_018294505.1 Triticum aestivum
GGGGCAGTGCTCCTCTGAGTGTTGGTCCACCTCGTCAGCCGCCGGTGGCCACCAGGGGCAACTCTGGGCTGGCCTACCGGAAGTTTAGACAATCTGAGTGTGCCCTGAGAACGAGATATGTGCAGCTTCTATCGGGATTTGTCGGCACATTCGGGCGGTGTTGCTGGATTTGTTTTAACTTGTCGAAGTGTCTTGTAGAACCGGGATACCGAGTCTGATCGGAATGTCTCGGGAGGAGGTATATCCTTCGTTGACCGTGAGAGCTTGTCATGGGCTAAGTTGGGACTCCCCTGCAGGGATTTGAACTTTCAAAAGCCGTGCCCGCGGTTATGGGCAGATAGGAATTTGTTAATGTCCGGTTGTAGATAACTTGAACCTTAACTTAATTAAAATGAATCAATAGTGTGAGTTACCGTGATGGTCTCTTTTCGGCGGAGTCCGGAAAGTGAACACGATGTTGGAGTAATGCTTGCCGCAGTTTGTTCTCTAGTTATTCGTTCGTGCTTTGCCTTCTCTTCTCGCTCTTTTTTGCGAACAGGTTAGCCACCATATATGCTAGTCGCTTGCTGCAGATTTTCATATTACCTTGCCTTACCTATAAGCTTAAATAGTCTTGATCGCGAGGGTGCGAGATTGCTGAGTCTTTGTGGCTCATAGATTACTTTCAAACCAGATGCAGGGCCCGACGACTCCGTTCCAGATGATGCGCTTGAGCTCAAGTGGGAGTTCGACAAGGACTCACGCCGTTATTATGTGTCTTTCCCTGATGACGTCGCCTCTGTAGGATGGTAGTTACCGTCAGAGTTTGTGCTTCAGCAGTTGTCCTCCCCTTCAGCCCGCCGCTCGGCTTCATTTGTAGCCGCCACCACCGCACCTTGGCTGTCGTCGACGATGCCGATGGTACGAAGTATCGACAGGAAAATCTTGGTGCTACGAAAACACAACTGCTGCAAAAAACAAGAAAGCAAACACGCACCACTGAATAATCACACAAGAAAAGAAAAGAAAAAAAAAGAAAAGAAATATCTCAGAAGCAAACAGCTAGACCAAACTAACCACGATCTGCATGGCCAGCAGAACGACGACCGACATGCCAAGCTCGGCGCCATGAGTGAATGTTCACCCTCCGTCATTAACACAACAGAACCTCGAGCTGCAGAACGCCTTCCACCGTTACGCACCCAATTAATGACGGTCGCTCGAACCCCCAGAAGGATGACGTCGCAAATACGCTCCTGGAAGAAGCAAGATGAACCGGAAGCCAGCAGGTCCACCGTCACTACCGCCTCTGTTTCTCCCACGATCGCTCATGCCTCCATGGGAGCCTCCACCGTCCTAGCCAAAGCGCCTGAAGAGCCATGGCGCATGGGTGTATATCGACAGGCGTAGGGGTTTGCGGCGGCAGCCACGGGGATTTGCAGTGACCTGGCCACGGCAGCAAGCCCCTCCACGGCGTGGCCTCCTCGCGCAGCCCCGCAGGCCATCAACCAGGTGGCACCGAGGGCATACGACAGCGGCGCTGGGAGGAGAGTCGGAACCTGGCGGTTGAGGCTCCGGCGAAGAAAGGGCCGACGGCAAGAACGGAGGTGACGGTTGTTACACCATGAGGATTTGCGTAATGTGGGCGATGGGAAGCGCGGCAGGGCGGCAAGGCGGCGCCCGCATCCAAAAGAGGTGAAGCATCGAGTGAGGACGCTTCTGGAAGGCCACCAAGGCGGCACTGACAGAAGAATTGAGCGCGCACAGACGTGACAGATGAGCACGAGAACAATCGAGCGCGCGCAGCGTGACACATGAGCACATGACCACGCAGGCGGCCGATCGCACTGCAACAACAGAAAGGCAGCACACGCCGGGCCATGCATGCAGCCGAGTGGGCACGAAGGCCCATGCCAAAAAATTAGCACAACAGGAGAAACCCATCCAGCTGCCAAAAAGTAGACGCAATCGGTAGGCAAATTGTGAGAAACTTTATTTTTGCATGGTAATATGTGTCTCATTCATATCATAAAGATTAAAGTACAAGTCACGTAAACACCGGAACCACCATAATAGCCATCTAAAGAAAAAATGACGGACCACGTCCTCACCCGAGCTCGATGCGGCTCCATCGCTGATATGCAACTTTGCGGACCACCAAGGTGGCTCGCCAAAGGCGAAATCATTACCATTGAACGAATCAGACCGGGGAAACACCCTGGACACGCCATCGTACTGCAGATCTGGCACCCCCACATGACTAAGGCGTCAGAGGAGGAAACCATACCTGCCATCCATGAACCACAAGCCCAACACATATTCCGTCTTCCAGATGTCGTCGATGCAGACCACAATATGCATTTGCTCCTCGAGTACCTCCCAAGCTCCGTGCCGATGTTGGAGCAGACGCCGTCGCAATGACAGAGCCCGAGGACATATGTTGACCACAAGGATGCCGCCGCCGCCACGACATCCCTGCTTGAATAGACTGGTTTCCAGATCCTTCACCAACCATAGAGACGATCGCCTCGCCAGAGAAGAATCCAGAGCTTCTTTATTCTGCATCTCCATCGCCGCCGTCAAAGTCAAGACGATCCAAAACTATAAGCTTCTTGGGCCCTAAAACTTAAGGCTAAAACGATCCACACATGCGGGACCCGACGACCCCCCCTCACGACCGACGGCCATTAGGTCGCCGGCTGCGGAGAGCCGTCGGAAGACGGCATGGGAAGGAGCGGCTCTCCTGTGGCGGCGGCTAGGTTTCGCTACAGGAGGAAAACGATAGCGGGCTAGGTAAATCGTGAGAAACTACCAGTCCACACATGCATGCGACCACCCAAGGAACCGTAGCAGCCAGGTCAACGCGACAGTATGGCCCACACGCAAAATCGCTAACCACACCCATCGAGTCGCGATCCACGTTAACAAAATTTTGACCAAGAGTCTACATGAAATCACTAATAGAGGAGTACTCGTTGCAAAGATCACTCCCACCTTTCCAGGTTGCGACAAGTGGCGCGACTTGTCGCAACCTAGGAGTTTTCCCTTTTTTCGTAGATCTGTTTATTCAAAATGTTTTATTTCTTAAGCCGTGCATCCAAATCTCGAACGGTTTTGACAATTAGATTCCTGTTGTCGAGATCTTAAAAACTAGATCCCATGTCGATAGGTTTTGACAAAATGTATTTTCATGAAAAAACCGGACCAAAAAACGAACAAGGAGCACGGTTTTTTTCCTTTCCGAAAGAGGCACGCCCGTGCCTCTCGCTAAATCACAATTGTGCCTCTCGGGGAAGCAAAATCGTGCCTCTCGTGAAAAAAAGAGAAAATACGTTTTTTCCGTTTCTGAGAGGCACGGCCGTGACTCTCGAGAAAGCACAACCGTATGTATCACGAAACGAAAAAAACAAAAATGCGTTTTTTCTTTCTGAGAGGCACGGCCGTGACTCTCACGAAAGCACAACTGTGCCTCTCACGGAAGCAAAACCGTGACTTTTGCGGAAGGAAAAAAACAGAGAACGTGTTTTTTTCCGTTTCCGAGAGGCACAGCCGTGACTCTCGCGAAAGCACAACCGTGTCTCTCGCGGAAGCAAAACCGTGACTCTTGCGGAAGAAAAAAACAGAAAACACATTATTTTCCGTTTCCGAGAGGCACGGCCGTGTTTCTCACGAAAGCAAAACCGCGCCGCTCGCGGAAGCAAAACCGTGACTCTCGCGAAACAAAAAAAATGTGTTTTTCGCGCAAAAAAAAGTTCCGAAATTGTTTTGGTCCAAGTGTTAAGAAAGACCGGTGGAAAACCGAACGTCGAAAAAACCTGGAAAAAAATCATTTAAAAAGTTGAAAATGCGTGCGAAAAAAAAACAAATCCGAAGGAAGTGCCTAGAGCGCGACACGTGACGGGCGGCTGAGAGCGCGCCAAGTGGCGCTGATTACTGTGAGGCTCCCGAAGGAGTGCTCGTTAACTAGTTGCTCTTGAGTCTACAGCCACCATGTAAATGTACATGCCAGTATCTCAATTAAATACACGTGCGTGCGCTCGGTAAGCAAGCAGGTCGCGGTCAAACAAGTGGGTTAAACTGAACGCGAAATCTTTCCCAGGTATAGAGGCTTGGTTATTATACATACTTGTCCAGATAGCGTGCTATAGCACTGCCCCTGACTGCGCCTGGCCTAGGGCCCTTTCTCATCTCCACACAAAGAAAGTGACTGACCCAATTGTAGTTTTCAGTCTCTTGACACATGCACCAACAAAAAGATTGAACGATCTTAACAACTAAAATTGTGACCTTAAGTATGAAAAATTACAAGATCTGAACAACTAAAAATATGAACCTAAGCATGAAAAAAACATGATCCAAACAGCTAAAAATCACAAGAAAATATTTATGGTCCACCAGAAAATCTTTGACAAAGAATTGTTCTTCTCTTTGCAAGGAAAAGAGAGTTTTATTCCATATCGAGAGAGTTACAGTTGAGAGGTAAAAGATCCTCAATACATGGTGGACCTAGGTGCAACCACACAGCCGTGGTACACTCTAAACGACTATAATTTGCCAAACGGTCTGCAACTTTATTTTGATCCCTAGATAATTTCTGGGGAATAAACTCCCGGTCTTTCATCAACTCCTTAATTTCATCCACCAGATGTCCATAGGCAGAACGAACTAGTCCATCTCCTGTAAGACTAGACAAAGCTTCACTTGAATCAGATTGGACAATGTCTGGAAGGTTAGAGTGTTGTAAAACAAGCGCCATTCCTTGCATGATTGCATGTAACCCCGCTTCCAGTGCATCGTTGCAATTGAAAATAAATATGCAGCAAAAATATCTGATCCATTGTGATGTCGGAGAATCACCCTGCCGCCGACCTATCCACTGACAGAGCAACGTAATCAGTAGGAGGAGGCAGCCAAAGTGTAGGAGCCACGACCACTCTTACTTCAGGCAAAGTCCAACCAACAACCGGCATTTTACCCTTAATAATTTCCTCTGTGCTATATTTACTAGCATCTCCAATAGACTTCATATAACTCTCCAAATAGTCCACCGTAGCAGCCACCGGGGGAACCTCTTTATCATGAGTAAGATCATTCCGTAATTGGCAGATGCGCCATATAAGCATAAGAACACGGTCGCGCTCGGCATCATTACAATTAATCAGCAGGTTTAGCAACAACTCTTTCCCACTGTTAATAAGGAGCTGGTCACAGGGGAGCGCCCAGACGCGCCTCATGGCCTCCCAAATGCTACGTGCATGGTTGCATGCAACCAATGCATGGTAGCTATCTTCCTCCACACAATGCTGCAGAGGGGGCAGAAATTTGCGCGACGTGAGATGCCTATACTGCATCCACGCTGTAGTAGTCAACGCACCAGTCGCAGCTCGCCAAGCCGTATGTTTCATGCGTAAAGGAACACACGAATTCCAAAAAGATTCCAAATGGATCGATTCCCGTCGAGGCTAGTGCTCGATGCCCCGCCGGCGAACTGTTCATCATGCACGGCCGTCACCAGGTAGTACGCACTTTTCACGAAAAAATGCATGTTCTTCTCCGGATGCCAGGGAAAGAAATCTTGACGTTGTCTCGGTGAAGTACGGATTTTCAGAATTTCATGGACATCCAACGGCCAAAAATGGTCATTCAAATGTTGCACCATCCAAACCATTATCATCAAGAAAATCAGACACATGGTTGAATCAACAGTTCCCTTTCGGTGTGACCGGCCGAAAGTTATGGCCTCGAGGAATCCAAGGATCCCTCCAAGTACGTATCGACGAACCATCTCCAACCCGCCAAATGATGCCTTTTTTGACCAGTTCCAGACCATGTTCGGTTCCTTTCCACACCGCTGAAGAGTTTCCTATAAATACTATGTCCAATAAATTCCCATTGGGATAGTACTTCGCTCGTAATAATCGTCCACACACAAACTTTGCGAGCAGCGCTTGGTTAAAGACTTGCATGTCACAGAAACCCATACCACCCATGGACTTTGGTAGCCTCATCTTGTCCCAACTTAACCAAGCCGTCTTTCGTTTTCCTTTCTCTACACCCCACCAGTATTGCCGCATTAATCATGTAAGATCATCCAGTACAGACATCGGCAGCCGGAATACACTCATCACACATGTGGTTATGGCTTGTGCAACCGATTTAATTAATAGTTCCTTGTTCAAAGTTGCCATGTACTGTTCATTCCAATCAACGAGTCTCTTACTAAGTCGGGCTTGCACTGTTTGAAATCTCCCCTTATCCATCCCCCCTTCAGGTACAGGCAAACCAAGATACTTAGGATCAAAAACCACTTGAGTCACCTCCAGATTTGACTTAATTCCCGCGGCCTTAGATGACAAACAATTGTCGGAGAAGAGGACAGAGCACTTTGCAGGGTTTATAAGTTGCCCTGATGCCGATGCATAAGTGTTCAACAAATCTCTCACCAACGTTGCATGTTGCATGCAAAGGAGGTGTGAAATAACTGGAGCTCTCCGACATATCTTGATCCCTTCTAGTTCCTCCTCGGTCATTGACTTACTAATCAAAGCAGATAGCGTGTCAGCAACAAACAGAAACAAAAAGGGAGACAATGGATCACCTTGCCGCAGCCCTCTCGATGGTGTGAAAGACTCCAATAATTTACCATTAAATTTGACAGAATATTTCACCAAAGAAACACATACCATAATGCGATCTATCCAAACCAGATCAAAGCCCCATTTAAGGAGGGCTTTCTGCAAGAAGACCCAATCCACACGATCGTACACCTTTGATAGATCCAATTTTTATGCACATAAAGAGGGGCACCCTGCCGCAAAGACTGTACATGGTGAATGCACTCGAAAGCGACAATAGAGTTATCCGACATCAGCCGTCCTGGAATAGACGTGCTCTGATTATCTCAAATAAGATCCATGAGCAAAGGATGTAGCCTATTAATCATGCACTTAGAAACTATTTTGTATAGAACGTTACACAAACTAATGGGCCTAAAATCCTTGAGTTCTTTAGGATGTTGAATTTAGGAATCAGGACGATTGCCATGTCATTAACGCCTTCCGACATAA
>NC_057800.1:749757255-749763832 GCF_018294505.1 Triticum aestivum
GGACACGCCATCGTACTGCAGATCTGGCACCCCCACATGACTAAGGCGTCAGAGGAGGAAACCATACCTGCCATCCATGAACCACAAGCCCAACACATATTCCGTCTTCCAGATGTCGTCGATGCAGACCACAATATGCATTTGCTCCTCGAGTACCTCCCAAGCTCCGTGCCGATGTTGGAGCAGACGCCGTCGCAATGACAGAGCCCGAGGACATATGTTGACCACAAGGATGCCGCCGCCGCCACGACATCCCTGCTTGAATAGACTGGTTTCCAGATCCTTCACCAACCATAGAGACGATCGCCTCGCCAGAGAAGAATCCAGAGCTTCTTTATTCTGCATCTCCATCGCCGCCGTCAAAGTCAAGACGATCCAAAACTATAAGCTTCTTGGGCCCTAAAACTTAAGGCTAAAACGATCCACACATGCGGGACCCGACGACCCCCCCTCACGACCGACGGCCATTAGGTCGCCGGCTGCGGAGAGCCGTCGGAAGACGGCATGGGAAGGAGCGGCTCTCCTGTGGCGGCGGCTAGCTTTCGCTACAGGAGGAAAACGATAGCGGGCTAGGTAAATCGTGAGAAACTACCAGTCCACACATGCATGCGACCACCCAAGGAACCGTAGCAGCCAGGTCAACGCGACAGTATGGCCCACACGCAAAATCGCTAACCACACCCATCGAGTCGCGATCCACGTTAACAAAATTTTGACCAAGAGTCTACATGAAATCACTAATAGAGGAGTACTCGTTGCAAAGATCACTCCCACCTTTCTAGGTTGCGACAAGTGGCGCGACTTGTCGCAACCTAGGAGTTTTCCCTTTTTTCGTAGATCTGTTTATTCAAAATGTTTTATTTCTTAAGCCGTGCATCCAAATCTCGAACGGTTTTGACAATTAGATTCCTGTTGTCGAGATCTTAAAAACTAGATCCCATGTCGATAGGTTTTGACAAAATGTATTTTCATGAAAAAACCGGACCAAAAAACGAACAAGGAGCACGGTTTTTTTCCTTTCCGAAAGAGGCACGCCCGTGCCTCTCGCTAAATCACAATTGTACCTCTCGGGGAAGCAAAATTGTGCCTCTCGCGAAAAAAAGAGAAAATACGTTTTTTCCGTTTCTGAGAGGCACCGCCGTGACTCTCGAGAAAGCACAACCGTATGTATCACGAAACGAAAAAAAACAAAAATGCGTTTTTTCTTTCTGAGAGGCACGGCCATGACTCTCACGAAAGCACAACTGTGCCTCTCACGAAAGCAAAACCGTGACTTTTGCGGAAGGAAAAAAACAGAGAACGTGTTTTTTTCCGTTTCCGAGAGGCACAGCCGTGACTCTCGCGAAAGCACAACCGTGTCTCTCGCGGAAGCAAAACCGTGACTCTTGCGGAAGAAAAAAACAGAAAACACATTATTTTCCGTTTCCGAGAGGCACGGCCGTGTTTCTCACGAAAGCAAAACCGCGCCGCTCGCGGAAGCAAAACCGTGACTCTCGCGAAACAAAAAAAATGTGTTTTTCGCGCAAAAAAAAGTTCCGAAATTGTTTTGGTCCAAGTGTTAAGAAAGACCGGTGGAAAACCGAACGTCGAAAAAACCTGAAAAAAAATCATTTAAAAAGTTGAAAATGCGTGCGAAAAAAAAACAAATCCGAAGGAAGTGCCTAGAGCGCGACACGTGACGGGCGGCTGAGAGCGCGCCAAGTGGCGCTGATCACTGTGAGGCTCCTGAAGGAGTGCTCGTTAACTAGTTGCTCTTGAGTCTACAGCCACCATGTAAATGTACATGCCAGTATCTCAATTAAATACACGTGCGTGCGCTCGGTAAGCAAGCAGGTCGCGGTCAAACAAGTGGGTTAAACTGAACGCGAAATCTTTCCCAGGTATAGAGGCTTGGTTATTATACATACTTGTCCAGATAGCGTGCTATAGCACTGCCCCTGACTGCGCCTGGCCTAGGGCCCTTTCTCATCTCCACACAAAGAAAGTGACTGACCCAATTGTAGTTTTCAGTCTCTTGACACATGCACCAACAAAAAGATTGAACGATCTTAACAACTAAAATTGTGACCTTAAGTATGAAAAATTACAAGATCTGAACAACTAAAAATATGAACCTAAGCATGAAAAAAACATGATCCAAACAGCTAAAAATCATGAACTTGGTACTGTTGGAGAAATCAAAATATTTATGGTCCACCAGAAAATCTTTGACAAAGAATTGTTCTTCTCTTTGCAAGGAAAAGAGAGTTTTATTCCATATCGAGAGAGTTACAGTTGAGAGGTAAAAGATCCTCAATACATGGTGGACCTAGGTGCAACCACACAGCCGTGGTACACTCTAAACGACTATAATTTGCCAAACGGTCTGCAACTTTATTTTGATCCCTAGATAATTTCTGGGGAATAAACTCCCGGTCTTTCATCAACTCCTTAATTTCATCCACCAGATGTCCATAGGCAGAACGAACTAGTCCATCTCCTGTAAGACTAGACAAAGCTTCACTTGAATCAGATTGGACAATGTCTGGAAGGTTAGAGTGTTGTAAAACAAGCGCCATTCCTTGCATGATTGCATGTAACCCCGCTTCCAGTGCATCGTTGCAATTGAAAATAAATATGCAGCAAAAATATCTGATCCATTGTGATGTCGGAGAATCACCCTGCCGCCGACCTATCCACTGACAGAGCAACGTAATCAGTAGGAGGAGGAAGCCAAAGTGTAGGAGCCACGACCACTCTTACTTCAGGCAAAGTCCAACCAACAACCGGCATTTTACCCTTAATAATTTCCTCTGTGCTATATTTACTAGCATCTCCAATAGACTTCATATAACTCTCCAAATAGTCCACCGTAGCAGCCACCGGGGGAACCTCTTTATCATGAGTAAGATCATTCCGTAATTGGCAGATGCGCCATATAAGCATAAGAACACGGTCGCGCTCGGCATCATTACAATTAATCAGCAGGTTTAGCAACAACTCTTTCCCACTGTTAATAAGGAGCTGGTCACAGGGGAGCGCCCAGACGCGCCTCATGGCCTCCCAAATGCTACGTGCATGGTTGCATGCAACCAATGCATGGTAGCTATCTTCCTCCACACAATGCTGCAGAGGGGGCAGAAATTTGCGCGACGTGAGATGCCTATACTGCATCCACGCTGTAGTAGTCAACGCACCAGTCGCAGCTCGCCAAGCCGTATGTTTCATGCGTAAAGGAACACACGAATTCCAAAAAGATTCCAAATGGATCGATTCCCGTCGAGGCTAGTGCTCGATGCCCCGCCGGCGAACTGTTCATCATGCACGGCCGTCACCAGGTAGTACGCACTTTTCACGAAAAAATGCATGTTCTTCTCCGGATGCCAGGGAAAGAAATCTTGACGTTGTCTCGGTGAAGTACGGATTTTCAGAATTTCATGGACATCCAACGGCCAAAAATGGTCATTCAAATGTTGCACCATCCAAACCATTATCATCAAGAAAATCAGACACATGGTTGAATCGACAGTTCCCTTTCGGTGTGACCGGCCGAAAGTTATGGCCTCGAGGAATCCAAGGATCCCTCCAAGTACGTATCGACGAACCATCTCCAACCCGCCAAATGATGCCTTTTTTGACCAGTTCCAGACCATGTTCGGTTCCTTTCCACACTGCTGAAGAGTTTCCTATAAATACTATGTCCAATAAATTCCCATTGGGATAGTACTTCGCTCGTAATAATCGTCCACACACAAACTTTGCGAGCAGCG
The DNA here is from genome assembly GCF_018294505.1 of Triticum aestivum. NCBI lineage: Eukaryota > Viridiplantae > Streptophyta > Magnoliopsida > Poales > Poaceae > Triticum > Triticum aestivum. Next base: position 749,761,005 of record NC_057800.1, read on the forward strand.
CTTGGTTAAAGACTTGCATGTCACAGAAACCCATACCACCCATGGACTTTGGTAGCCTCATCTTGTCCCAACTTAACCAAGCCGTCTTTCGTTTTCCTTTCTCTACACCCCACCAGTATTGCCGCATTAATCATGTAAGATCATCCAGTACAGACATCGGCAGCCGGAATACACTCATCACACATGTGGTTATGGCTTGTGCAACCGATTTAATTAATAGCTCCTTGTTCAAAGTTGCCATGTACTGTTCATTCCAATCAACGAGTCTCTTACTAAGTCGGGCTTGCACTGTTTGAAATCTCCCCTTATCCATCCCCCCTTCAGGTACAGGCAAACCAAGATACTTAGGATCAAAAACCACTTGAGTCACCTCCAGATTTGACTTAATTCCCGCGGCCTTAGATGACAAACAATTGTCGGAGAAGAGGACAGAGCACTTTGCAGGGTTTATAAGTTGCCCTGATGCCGATGCATAAGTGTTCAACAAATCTCTCACCAACGTTGCATGTTGCATGCAAAGGAGGTGTGAAATAACTGGAGCTCTCCGACATATCTTGATCCCTTCTAGTTCCTCCTCGGTCATTGACTTACTAATCAAAGCAGATAGCGTGTCAGCAACAAACAGAAACAAAAAGGGAGACAATGGATCACCTTGCCGCAGCCCTCTCGATGGTGTGAAAGACTCCAATAATTTACCATTAAATTTGACAGAATATTTCACCAAAGAAACACATACCATAATGCGATCTATCCAAACCAGATCAAAGCCCCATTTAAGGAGGGCTTTCTGCAAGAAGACCCAATCCACACGATCGTACACCTTTGATAGATCCAATTTTTATGCACATAAAGAGGGGCACCCTGCCGCAAAGACTGTACATGGTGAATGCACTCGAAAGCGACAATAGAGTTATCCGACATCAGCCGTCCTGGAATAGACGTGCTCTGATTATCTCAAATAAGATCCATGAGCAAAGGATGTAGCCTATTAATCATGCACTTAGAAACTATTTTGTATAGAACGTTACACAAACTAATGGGCCTAAAATCCTTGAGTTCTTTAGGATGTTGAATTTAGGAATCAGGACGATTGCCATGTCATTAACGCCTTCCGACATAACTCCTGTGTCAAAGAACTCAAGGAGTGCAGCAGTAATTTCAACCTTAAGCACAGCGAGTTGCGTTGATAAAAAACGCGCTGGGAACCCATCTTCACCTGGCACCTTGAGCGGCCCTATTTGGAACAAGGCGTCATATGTTTCTTTCTCCGTATATGGCGCACACAAAGAAGCATTCATCTCGGCCGGCACCTTAGGTAGAATACAATTCAACACCGACTCGGGCGAAAGTGCAGGATCATTTATATAAACCTCCTAGAAGTACGATGTTGCCATCCGCTCCATATCAGATGGAACATGACACCAAGTGCCATCCATACGACGAAGTCGCTGAATATAATTACGCCGTGACGGCCAAACAGCATGACGAGAAAAGTATTTTGTGTTACGATCGCCTTCTTTCAACCACGTGATCTGCGAGCACTGCAACCAAAGCATTTCCTCGCAATACAGTAATTCATCCATCTCATTCATCTTTGTACGGATGAGGACACGATCAGCAGAACTCAGTTTCAACTCACCCAGTTCACCTCTTAGTTTCTCAATCCTTTTTGTGATGTGGCCAAAGTTCTCAGCACTCCACGTACGTAGGCCGGACATGACAGACTTGAGTGAATTTGCAACCTCCCCCGAGTTGCCAGTAGGCCTTTTCTTCGCCCAAGCTTCCGCTATAATTCCAGGAAGTGCTGAATGCCGCTCCCACATAATCTCATATCGTGGTGGGGGATGTTGTCATTGAGGCTCATCGCCGACCTAAAGCTGGACAAGGACCGTGTTGGGGATATAACTATTAGGTGTGACTCGCCCAGGAGGGGCCGGGTCATCCCTATGACGATCCATCTCAAATGAAGCCCAAGATCATATGGCGGTTCATAGATAGGCTTGGTAGAGGGCCCAGACCCAAAAGAGGCTTAAGGCCCATGATTGTAAACCACCATGTATGTAAACTTGTATTGTAAGGCTTATGAGAAAGGTCACCGAGCCGGATACGTTCTATAATCCAGCCGGGACTCTGAGGGCCGCAGGGCGTCAACCTGTGTATATAAGGGGACGACCTAGCGTCGTCTTAGGACAAGAGACAACAGATCGAGAGCCGGGTCAGGCGTATTCGCTCCCTGCTCATCGAAACCCTATTAATACCACATACAACTGGACTAGGCTTTTACCTTCACCGTAAGGGGCTGACCAGTATAAACTCCTCGTGTCCTTTGTTCTGATTAACCCCTTTAAGCTAACCTCATCGCGATGGCTCCATGACTAAGTCCTCACACTAGGACATCTGCCGTGACAATTCCATGATAGTTGGCGCCCACCGTGGGGCTATCGCATGATGGTTTCGAGTTCTTAAAGGGTAACTTCGAAGGGATCAGGGGATACGCTGTGGGCCGGATGACCAAGAGTCGTCGCGGCAGGCTCTACATCGACGACGCAGGCTGGGGCCCCGAAGCCGGCTCAATCACTAGTAGAAAATGGGCCTATTATCCCGGTTCGTAAGGGCCTTTTGTCCCGGTTCCTGAACCGGGACTAAAGGGACGGTACTAATGCCCTGTTCCTTTAGTCCCGGTTCAATCCTGAACCGGGACGGATGGGCCTCTACGTGGCCTGTGTGCGGAGCCCAGGCTGGAGGACCTTTGGTCCCGGTTGGTGGCACCAACCGGGACCAATAGGCATCCACGCGTCAGCATTTTTGTGACTGGGGTTTTTGTTTTT
>NC_057800.1:749763842-749764868 GCF_018294505.1 Triticum aestivum
AACCGGGACGGATGGGCCTCCACGTGGCCTGTGTGCGGAGCCCAGGCTGGAGGACCTTTGGTCCCGGTTGGTGGCACCAACCGGGACCAATAGGCATCCACGCGTCAGCATTTTTGTGACTGGGGTTTTTGTTTTTTTGAAAGGGGGGGTTGGGGGTTTTGGGGGGTTAATTTAGGTGTTTCATATATTGTGTTAGCTAGCTATAATTAATAGAGAGAAGTGTCCTCTCTTATGTCCGTGCTTGGTCGACGCTACGTACTATACATACGTATAGAGAGGACTAGACACGCTAGCTAGTAAGCAAATGAAGGAAACAGAAGATCGTCATGAACATATATGCATACAGAGAGAAGTGATATCGACCACCTCTCCTTCTCCGAGAGATTGGTCGAACAACAAGTTCTCGTATATCTATCCGACACTACCGGCTACATATATACAATAATTATCTCTTACAAATATAATCTCCCAACATACGGACGCATGGTCCACATAGTATTCTCCGTCTTCAGCGATCACGTGGTCAAGAAAGAATGCCGCAAATTCCTCTTGAATTGCTCGCATGCGAGCTGGTGCTAGGAGTTCATTCTGCTTCCGAAACATCTAATTTGAAGAAGGGAGTCAATACATATACATACATACATATTATATATATATATATATATATATATATATATATATATATATGAATGAATGAATGAAACTCAACACAAATGATGGTAATAAAATAAAATTGTGAATGTTGTTATTTACGCACTTCATATTGTTCGTCAGAGTAGCCCCGCTCACAGGTTGTGTCGCGGATGAACTCGCAAACGTAGTATCCACAGAAATCATTCCCTTGTTCCTGCCACAACCACTTTACAAGAAATAGAGGTCAATCAAACTGATAAGCAAGAATGCCAAATGGTATTGATGAAACTAGCACTAAAATCACTAGGAGATGCGCGGAACATGCTACTATAGTACTTACTTTCGGGTGTCTAAATTGCAGCTTCTTCGCGAGTCCCGGAGCTTTTTTGGTGA
>NC_057800.1:749764878-749779993 GCF_018294505.1 Triticum aestivum
TCTCTTACAAATATAATCTCCCAACATACGGACGCATGGTCCACATAGTATTCTCCGTCTTCAGCGATCACGTGGTCAAGAAAGAATGCCGCAAATTCCTCTTGAATTGCTCGCATGCGAGCTGGTGCTAGGAGTTCATTCTGCTTCCGAAACATCTAATTTGAAGAAGGGAGTCAATACATATACATACACACACACACACACACACACACACACACACATATATATATATATATATATATATATATATATATATATATATATATATATATATATGAATGAATGAATGAAACTCAACACAAATGATGGTAATAAAATAAAATTGTGAATGTTGTTATTTACGCACTTCATATTGTTCGTCAGAGTAGCCCCGCTCACAGGTTGTGTCGCGGATGAACTCGCAAACGTAGTATCCACAGAAATCATTCCCTTGTTCCTGCCACAACCACTTTACAAGAAATAGAGGTCAATCAAACTGATAAGCAAGAATGCCAAATGGTATTGATGAAACTAGCACTAAAATCACTAGGAGATGCGCGGAACATGCTACTATAGTACTTACTTTCGGGTGTCTAAATTGCAGCTTCTTCGCGAGTCCCGGAGCTTTTTTGGTGAATTTTTTCCAAACCCTGCCAGACAAAGAAAACAATTACTTGATATATCAGGAAATGAACAAAGTTGTTGATATGGTGGATAATGATCGATTTAACTTCTCGAGCATTTGTTCATGTCCGCATAGTCCTGGGGATCTTTTCGTCTTGAGTCTAAGACGGTTACTAGTCCCTGCTCAAGCTTAATCTCTAGGAGAATATAGTGGAAACTGCACACGCATGTATAACTCATCAATTACATTACTATAACCTTGACTAATATATAAGGGAAACCGAATATGCACAAGATAGTAACACTCACTTGAAGTTGTAAGGAAAGAGTATTATATCTTTGTTTTCATTTATTACCAACAATCGTAGCAAGTTGGCCTCATATCTGCGGTATGAAATTTAACCTGAGTTGCATCTATGAGATTTATGTTAATGAACCCAATATCACTGATTTGTCTTTTCTTCAATTCGGCGATCTTCAATCTGCATAATATAGTGAGGATATAATTATAAATACATGCAATGAAAGAGCTGAGCTATATAGAGAGACTTAATGACAGAAGTAGTACTACTTATAGACAGTAGCAGGTGACTGTTGCTTTATCGAGGGCCAATTGATTGAAAAACTGAAAGAACTCATCAAATGGAACAGGAAACAGTTCAATTCCAGGCCTCTAAAACCCCACCTCTTGTGATCCGGTACAGGGGAGGGGAGATTATTTTTTTGGGGAGTGTCTCCGCACGACTGCTGGATTTTTGTTCATCGTTGTTGCTAACGACGACATCTTTGACGACGAGTTCCCCAACGACGACTTCTTCCACGACGTCGACAACCTCTTCGACGACATGACGAACGACACGTCTGCATCTTCTGCTGTTGTTTCGTACATCATATTATCCTCTCTGACAGGGCTAGCATTTGGTTTACTGCTACTAGTGATGGACATGGATATTTTGCTTGTTGCTTATTATCTCAAGTGCATGACTAGTTTCACCAATCAGTTGCATCTCTCAATTGTTCTCCTTGTCATGATGATCACATTTTACCTATTGTTTTTCTGGATTAAACATAATAGAAAAATGCCTAATTTTTCAACACTACATAAAATGAACCAAATTACAAAGAAAAAAAGGCAAACTGACCTAACGGGGTTGACCAATAGAGATCGTACGGTACGAAGATAGACAAATCGCGGTCACGCAACCGCAGATGAAACACCAACCTGATGACAAGGTCGACGACCCAATGATTTCCTAGACGTGCTGTTGCAGCAGTGCATCCGGAGCCTTCCTGGGGATATGTGTGGGCGAGTGGAGCTGCCTTTCGATCTAAACCTGCCAGACTCCTTGACCGCTGAAGACACGGACTGGTGCTGCGAGACGCCGCTCCGTCTCTAGTGGCCTTTCATGCTGGTACTTGAGCAAGGTGTGCTGTAACACGATGACGATGCCATGGTGGTGCTTGGCGGTGTTGAGGGCGCAGTAGCACACAAGAAGATCCTCGAGACCCGCGGCGATGGCCAGACGTTGTCGTTTGCCGCGATCATCACGGCCATGATGCTTGCCGAGAAGTCATCCTTCGGGTCTGCCAACTTCTTCACCACAACGAGGCTGTCCTACAGCCAGAGCCGATGCCTCACGCGTCGCCTATGTAGGATGGTAGTTACTGTCAGAGTCTGTGCTTCAGTAGTTGTCCTCTGTAACACCCCGGATATGATTTAACTAATATGTACTCCAACTCTTGCCGTTTCCGGCACTAAGTTATTTTATTTTCTCGGGTTCGGGTTTTTGTCTCCGTGTGTTGTTGTCATTGTCATGCATCTCATATCATGTCATCATGTGCATTGCATTTGCATACGTGTTCGTCTCATGCATCCGAGCATTTTCCCCGTTGTCCGTTTTGCATCCCGCCACTCCGTTCTCCTCCGGTGGTCATTTCTACCTTCTTTTCGTGTGTGGGGGTTAAACATTTCTGGATTGGACCAAGACTTGCCAAGCGGCCTTGGTTTACTACCGGTAGACCGCCTGTCAAGTTTCGTACCATTTGGACTTCGTTTGATGCTCCTACGGTTAACCGAGAGACCAAGAAGGCCTCGTGTGTGTTGCAGCCCAAAACCCCTCCAATTTGGCCCAAAACCCACCAAAACCATCTCCATCATCTAGAGCGTTCGATCACGATCGCGTGGCCGAAAACCGCACCTCATTTGGACACTCCTAGCTCCCTCTATGCCTATAAATATCACCCCCTCCAAAAATCCCGGGTCATTCCACCCCTAACCTAGCTCCCCATACCTCCGCACGGCCGGACAACGTCTGCCCGCCGCCGGACAACGTCCGCATCTTCACCCGGGCCAATCGCTGAGTGCCATGTGTCCCCGCGCCCACATCGCCAACCTCCTCCCGCCGCTGGCCCGCTCGGCCCGTGCGGGGCCCCCGCGGCCCACACCACGCCCGTCGCCCTCCTGCACCACGCCGCGCCCGCCTCCCTCGTCGGACTCCGTGCGCACCTTGCTGCCGACACCGCCTCTCCGCCCGCCACCGCCCGGCGCACCATCGCTGGCCGGACCTCGCCCCGCCGCCACAGGAGCTCGCCGGAGCCGCCACATCGCCGCCCCGCGCCCCTTGTCGCCGGCGTCCCGCGCTTCCACGTCGCCGGCCCCGGCTCTGGCCTCCTCCTCCCCTCGCGCCGGCAAGCTCCATCAACTCCGGCACCGACCTCCCCGGCGATCCTCGTCGAACGTGCATGAACAGTACCGGCCGATCTAGATCTGGGAATAGTTCTCGGTTGACTTTTTCTCAGAAACCCTAACCATTTTGCATATTTCATCGTGCCGTAACTTTGCATCCGTAGATCCGTTTTGGGCGTGTAGCATATGAAAATGTTCGCCTCGGAGAGTACATCATTTCATCTCATTGAATCATTTTCATTTGAGTTCATCTTGACGCCCGAAATGCCGTTGGAAGAGTGCTATTTGAGTTAGTTGTCGGATCTGCTGCTCCAAATAGCTATTTGTCATTTTTGCCATGATTATTGTGTGCATGATATGCTCCTGAGCTCTATATGTTTTTGTTATATGCTTTGCCATCTTTCCAGAGGTGCCATCCATGTATTTTTTTTCATATGTGTGGTGACTATCACAAGCTTGCAAAGTGGTGCATTCTTTAATGCTGATTTCAGGGACTTAGCAATTCCACTAAGTCCTTGATCTGTTTTATCAATATGCCATATGTTCATGTTGTTTCCTAGTTATCCGTGCCTCTTTTGAGGATGATCAGTAAGGATGATTTGTTAATCTTGAAGTTCTCTATCCATCCATGCCTTTGTTTGCAATTATGGAGCACCCTAGCTTGAGTCAATCGAGCTCTACTTTTGCCATTTCGTGAATCTGGGCAAATTGTCTACTTGTTAGCGATTTTGCCGAGGATGTTGTAGTTGATCCGTGCATGCTATGTTGTTGTTCTTGCCATGTCTAGCTTGTATAATGTGCATTCTTGATGGGTGTATGCTTAGATTGTCATGACATGCTTTGTAGTGAGTGCATCGAGCTCGTGAACATGCCTACTTGATATCTGAATTGCATGCTCCAGTTTTTCTCTAAGTCTGTGATCTGATTATGTTTTTGCCATGTTCACATGCTTGCATTTGTATTTTCTGATCCCTTTTGGCTCAAGGTCACTAAGGTACTTTTGTTAAGCTCTTTGAGTAGCTCCATGCCTTGCCTTGCCTTGCCATTTTAAGTTCCTGTAGCATCTAGTTGTCATGCTCCAAAGTGTGCTACCTGATCTGAAATTCCAGACTAGTGTTAATTTCACTAAGTCTGAAACCTGTTTACCAATTGCACTTTTGCCATGCTTGTTTGAACCTGTTAGTGGATGAATTGGACGTAGCTCAGTGTTCATCTTTTGTTAAGCATCATGAATGGATCGCTTCCATGTATTTTGTTGTCATGTTTGGGTGATGTAACATGTTTAACTTGTTGCATTTAGATGGCTACTTGCTGTTTATCGCAGACCGGTGCCATATTTGTTTTGCTTGCCATTTCCAAACCGTGCATCCGATTCCGGCGATCTTTATATCGATTTCAACCGAAATCACCTCATCTTTCAAGTGGCGCACTTGGATTTCCAAGTTGAGGACAGGTTCTTTCATTTCATGTCAAATCTTGCATATGCATCACATACTGCATCCCGCATAGCATACCATGTTTGCATCATGTTGTTTGAGCTTTGCACGTGGTTGATTGTGTTCCTTTTGCTTGTTTGTCTTGTTTGGGTAGAGCCGGGAGACGAGTTCGCTAACGAGGAGCCCGTTGAGTTTGCTTTCGAGGATCCAGTCAACTCTGACAACTTTGCAGGCAAGATGATCATACCCTCGAAATCACTTCTATCTTTGCGTTGCTAGATTCTCGCTCTTTTGCTATGCCTATGCTACGATGCCTACCACTTGTTTATCATGCCTCCCAAATTGCCATGTCAAACCTCTAACCCACCATGTCCTAGCAAACCGTTGATTGGCTACGTTATCACTTTGTTTAGCCCCTCTTATAGCGTTGCTAGTTGCAGGTGAAGATTGGAGATCGTTCCTTATTGGAACATTATTTTCTTGTTGGGATATCATTATATTATATTGTTATCTTAATGCATCTATATACTTGGTAAAGGGTGGAAGGCTCAGCCTCTCGCCTAGTGTTTTGTTCCACTCTTGCCGCCCTAGTTTCCGTCATATCGGTGTTATGTTCCCGGATTTTGTGTCCCTTACGCGGTTGGATAATAATGGGAACCCCTTGACAGTTCGCCTTGAATAAAACTCCTCCAGCAATGCCCAACCTTGGTTTTACCATTTGCCACCTAGCCTCTTTGTCCCTTGGGTTTCCGGAGCCCGAGGGTCATCTTATTTAAACCCCTCGGGGCCAGTGCTCCTCTGAGTGTTGGTCCACCTCGTCAGCTGCCGGTGGCCACCAGGGGCAACTCTGGGCTGGCCTACCGGAAGTTGAGACAATCTGAGTGTGCCCTGAGAACGAGATATGTGCAGCTCCTATCGGGATTTGTCGGCACATTCGGGCGGTGTTGCTGGATTTGCTTTAACTTGTCGAAGTGTCTTGTAGAACCGGGATACCGAGTCTGATCGGAATGTCTCGGGAGAAGGTATATCCTTCGTTGACCGTGAGAGCTTGTCATGGGCTAAGTTGGGACTCCCATGCAGGGATTTGAACTTTCGAAAGCCGTGCCCGCGGTTATGGGCAGATGGGAATTTGTTAATGTCTGGTTGTAGATAACTTGAACCTTAACTTAATTAAAATGAATCAACGGTGTGAGTTACCGTGATGGTCTCTTCTCGGCGGAGTCCGGGAAGTGAACACGGTGTTGGAGTAATGCTTGCCGCAGGTTGTTCTCTAGTTATTCGTTCGTGCTTTGCCTTGTCTTCTCGCTCTCTTTTGCGAACAGGTTAGCCACCATATATGCTACTCGCTTGCTGCAGCTCCTCATATTACCTTGCCTTACCTATAAGCTTAAATAGTCTTGATCGCGAGGGTGCGAGGTTGCTGAGTCCCTGTGGCTCACAGATTACTTCCAAACCAGATGCAGGGCCTGACGACTCCGTTCCAGATGATGTGCTTGAGCTCAAGTGGGAGTTCGACGAGGACTCACGCTGTTACTATGTGTCTTTCCCTGATGATCAGTAGTTGTGCCCAGTTGGGTCTATCGGGACCATGTCGCTTGTTGGGGTCGATCTTTTATTTTGGCACCATAGTCGGGCCATGAGTGATTGGATGATGAAATGCTATTTATGTACTTTGTGTGAAGTGGCGAGTGTAAGCCAACTATGTACCTTCCCCTTTTATTATCTAATTTACATGGGATGTTGTGAAGATTGCCTTACTTGCGACATTGCTTTCAATGTGGTTATGCCTCTAAGTCGTGCTTCGACACGTAGGCGATATAGCCGCATCGAGGGCGTTACAAGTTGGTAATCAGAGCCTTCACGGACCTTAGGAGCCCCCACTTCTTGATCGTTTTTAGCAGCCATTGTTGAGTCTAGAAAAATGTTTTGAGTCATTTAGGAATTATATATCGGAGAGTTTAGGAATTCTTTTTACTCCCCAGTCTCCTCATCGCTCTGGTAAGGCATCCTGATGTAGAGTTTTGACTCTTCTCTTCTCAAATTTCACAAAAAAAATTTTTGGATCATGCGGGTATCTTGGAATCGTTCCGATGGATTTGTGACGAGAACCTTGTTCTTGGTGCCTCCTGTCATTTAGGGGTTGTGGCAGTGTCCCGGGGAGTTGAGCTCCGAGGTGTTGTCGTCACAATTTTATCGTTGCAGTTCTGGAATACCTGAGTTTAGTTCACCGACATCGAAAATCTCTTTTATGCAGTTGTTGGTGAGATAACCTCGACGCCACCCAGTACTTGGGCGGGAGTTCAGGAGTATTGCCATAACTTGTATAATGGATGCTTTTCGGAGGTTGAGGTAGATGGTTTCCGAAGTTTTCTCGGTTATGTGTTGAAGGATGGATACAGCTGGATGTAGGATTTGCTAGATTTGGGTGAGATATTATGCTTCCCCTGTATCCCCAACACCTGATTGCATAACCGGAAAGGTTTGGGAGTTTCATAGGTGGGAATTCTTGTAGCTCTAGTTCTTCTTCCATGGATATTTGGTTTGAGATTGGGATTTCTTACCGAGTATTCGTTCTTGCTCCGTACCTTGTTGATTTATTCGTCTACCTAAATTCTAATTGGCTTCTCAATTTATGGATATGTGACCATTTCAAGTGGAATGCATTCGTTCTTATGTTCGGATGTGAAGACTATGTGTTGCAATTTCAAGCCGCTTGATTCAGCTGCATTTTTATCTGTCAATGTGCTAACGGATGTCACCCTCTTCAGGATGGCTCCCGCTAAGAGCAGCAATCAGAATCAGAATCAGGATCCGCCACCACCTCCGCCTCCTTCGGAGGCATGGCAAGTTGTGATGGCCGCAACCAATGCAAACACGCAGTTGATCATGCAAATTCTTCAAGAGCGCAACCAAGCGAACCAAGGCAACCAAGGCAACAATCAGAATCACTTTGCTACACTCAACCAGTTCCTTGCTAACCAGCCAAAGACCTTAAGCAATTGTGTTGAGGCAACTGATGCTGACGATTGGCTTGTGGACCTGTGCAAGCATTTCGAGTGCAGTAACGTTAGGCCTGAGGACTTCGTCAAGTTCGCTTCCTTCCAACTCAAAGATCAAGCTGCAGAATGGTTCCAGCAGTACAAAGATTCCAGAGGAGGCCGTGTGATTACCTGGGATGAATTCCGTCAAGACTTCAAAGCTCATCATATTCCTCAGAGCGTGGATGAAAGCAAGCATGAGGAATTCCGCAACCTGAAGCAAGGCTCTATGTCTGTCTATGACTACAACAAGTTGTTTCAGAAGCTCGCCTGCTTTGCTAAGCAGAACGTCCCTGATGAGAAGAGCATGATATACCAGTTCAGGGGTGGTCTCAGAGAAGAAATCCAGCTAGCTCTTGTTCTGTTTGAGCCCTTGAGGTACGATGAGTTCTACAACATGGCATTGAAGCAAGAGGCTGCTCAACTGTAGTGTGATGCTTCCAAGAAGCGAGTCAGAGATGCTACTCCTTCTTCCTCTACTCAAGTGGCTAAGCAACATAAGTATTGGCTTCCTCCTCCTCTGTTCCGTCAGCCGTACAGAAGAGCAAAGGTGGCAGTGGATCTTCCCATCCACCCAACCCTGGCTTTCAGAACAAGACTCCGTCTCAAGCTCCAAGATCGAGTGCTCCGTATCACTGCCCGCTTTCAGAGGTCACGTGTAACAAGTGCCAACAGAAGGGTCACTATGCCAACAAATTCTTCAATCAGAGGCGTCTCCCTCCTCCTCATCCTGTGAGATCGGCAAGTACAGCTGTGGTCAAGCATAACCCCAAGTACGCCAAGGTCAACATGGTGAATGCCGCTCAGGCAGAGGACTCGTCAGATGTCATCATGGGTAACCTTCCTGTTAACGATGTTCCTGCAAAAGTACTTTTTGACACTGGTGCATCGCATTGTTTCATCTCGAGACCTTTTGCATCTAAGCATGGATGGTATTCTCAAGTTATGCATAAACCGTTAGCAGTTGTCTCTTCGGGTAGATGTTTGCTCGCAAACTATGAGATTCCGGATATTTCTATCTTGATGGGTGATTTCAAGTTTCTGGCTTCTCCAATGGTCCTTGGTAACTCGGATATTGATCTTATTCTCGGGGTGGATTGGCTTTCTAAGAACAAGGCTCAGCTTGATTGTGTAGCCATGCAGATTCAATTGACTCATTCGTCTGAGGATGTAATTGTCTTTTCTGCTCGGGATAATACAATCCGTCTGTTTTCTCTCAATTAGAAGGGTGAACTGGATGCCATCTCGCAAATCCCAGTCGTCTGTGAATATCTAGGCGTCTTTCCAGAAGAGCTTCCAGGAATGCCTCCGCACCGGCCAGTTGAATTCGTCATCGATCTTGAGCCTGGCACGGAACCGGTTTGCAAGCGTCATTACAAGCTCGGACCTGAAGAGTTGAAGGAGCTGAAGAAGCAACTCGATATTCAAGAGCGAATGGGTCTCATCCGACCTAGTTCCTCTCCGTGGGGCTGTGGAGTACTTTTTGTGAAGAAGAAGGATGGAACGGACCGACTTTGTGTTGACTACCGTCCATTGAACAAGAAGACTATCAAGAACAAGTACCCACTTCCCAACATCAACGAGCTGTTCGAACAACTCAAAGGTGCCCAAGTATTCTCCAAGCTTGATCTCCGTATGGGTTATCATCAGATTCGAATCCGTGAGCAAGATATTCCCAAGACGGCTTTCAGGACAAGCTATGGTTCATATGAATACACTGTCATGTCTTTTGGCCTTGTCAACGTCCCTCTGACTTTCTCTCGCATGATGAACTTCATCTTCAACGCCTACACCGATGACTTTGTTTTGGTCTATCTCGACGACATTCTGGTCTTTTCGAAGAACAAGGAAGATCATGCCAAGCACTTGCGTTTGGTGCTCGATAAGCTCAGGGAACACCAGTTCTACGGCAAGTTCTCAAAGTGCGAGTTCTGGCTTGATGAGGTTCTTTATCTTGGGCATATCATCTCTGCCAAGGGCATTGCGGTGAATCCTGAGAAGGTGTCTGCAATTGTGAATTGGGAACCACCTTAGAACGTGAAGCAACTCCGTAGCTTCCTCGGTCTCGCAAGCTACTGTCGAAGGTTCGTTGAGAACTTTTCAAAGATCGCGAAGCCTCTTTCAAACCTTCTCCAGAAGCACGTCAAGTACGTTTGGTCTCCGAAATGTGACATCGCTTTCAACACTTTGAAAGAGAAAGTGGTCACTGCTCCAGTTCTGACTCCTCCTGATGAATCCAAACCGTTCGAGGTCTTCTGTGATGCCTCTCTTCAAGGTCTTGGTGCAGTGTTGATGCAAGAGAAGAAAGTTGTGGCTTATAACTCTCGCTAGTTGAAGCCCAACGAGAAGAACTACCCCACTCATGACCTCGAGTTGGCGGCAGTCGTGCATGCTCTTTTGACTCGGAGACATCTCTTATTGGGAAGAAAAGCGGACATCTTCACTGACCACAAGAGTCTCAAGTACATCTTCACTCAGCCTAATCTCAACCTCAGGCAGACTCGATGGGTCGAAGTGATTCAAGAGTATAATCCAAGTATCGAGTATACTCCAGGCAAGGCCAATGTGATTGCTGACGCTTTGAGCAGGAAGGCCTACTGCAACAGTCTGATTCTCAAGCCTTTCCAACTCGAGCTTTGTGAAGCTTTCCGCAAACTCAATCTGCAAGTTGTTCCTCAAGGTTTCCTCGCCAACCTTCAAGTCTCTCCTACCTTAGAAGACCAGATTCGTCTGGTTCAACTTCTTGATGCTATGGTGAAGAAGGTGAAGATTGGGATTGCCAAGAGTCAACCCAAGTACAAGTGCTACCGCCTTGATGACAAGGATACTCTCTTCTTCAAGGATCGTATTGTTGTGCCCAAAGGTGATGTTCTTAAAGTGATCATGAATGAGGATCACAATTCACTCCTCTCCATCCACCCTAGGAGCACGAAGACGTATCAGGACCTCAAGCAGGCTTACTGGTGGACTCGAATGAAGCACGAGATTGCCTAGTTCGTGAATGAGTGTGATGTCTGCAGAAGAGTGAAGGCAGAACACCAAAGGCCAGCTGGTCTCCTCCAACCTCTTGCCATTCTAGAATAGAAGTTTGACCACATTGAGATGGACTTCATGACTGGGTTTCCGAAGTCCAAGCGCAGCAATGATGCTATATTCATTATCATCGACAAACTCACTAAAGTGGCTCACTTTCTGCCTATCAAAGAGTCTATCACTGCAGCTCAATTGGCGGAGCTCTATACCTCTCGAATTGTCTCGCTACACGGTATTCCTCAGGTGATCTCTTCAGACCGTGGCAACATCTTTACCTCCAAGTTTTGGGATTCTTTTTAGAAGGCCATGGGCACCAACATCCGCTTCAGCACAGCTTTCCATCCTCAAACTAGCGGTCAAGTCGAGCGTGTCAACTAGATTCTTGAAGATATGCTCAGGGCTTGTGTGATCTCCTTTGGCATGAAGTGGGAAGATTGTCTTCCATATGCTGAATTCTCCTACACAACAGTTTTCAAGCAAGTTCGGGCAAGGCCCCATTCGAAATTCTGTATGGCAGGAAGTGTCGTACCCCTCTCAACTGGTCTGAAACTGGTGAACGTCATCTTCTGGGAAATGACTTAATCACAGAGGCAGAGGAAATGTGTAAAGTCATTCGAGATAACCTCAAAGCAGCGCAATCGCGCCAGAAGAGCTACTGTGATAGTAAGCACCGTGAATTGGCTTACGAGATCGGAGATCATGTTTACCTCCGCGTCTCTCCAATGAAAGGTACTCGTCGCTTCGGTATCAAAGGGAAGCTTGCCCCTAGATACGTGGGACCTTTCAAGATCGTCAGCAAGAGAGGCGATCTCGCCTATCAACTTGAGCTTCCTTCAAACTTTGCAAATGTGCACGACGTGTTCCATGTCTCTCAGCTCCGCAAGTGCTTCAAGACTCCTGACCGCACCGTCAACTTCGAAGACAATGATCTCCAAGAAGATCTCTCTTATCGTGAGCACCCGTTGCTATTCTTGAAGAGACTGAATGCAAGACTCACAATAAGTCAATCAAATTCCTCAAAGTCAAGTGGTCACACCATTTCGACCGTGAAGCCACCTGGGAACGCGAGGATCACCTCCGTTCTGAGTACCCGACATTCTTCCAGTCCTAGATCTCGGGACGAGATCCTTTCGTAGTGGTGGAGTGTTGTAACACCCCGGATATGATTTAACTAATATGTACCCCAACTCTTGCCGTTTCCGGCACTAAGTTATTTTATTTTCTCGGGTTCGGGTTTTTGTCTCCGTGTGTTGTTGTTGTTGTCATGCATCTCATATTATGTCATCATGTGCATTGCATTTGCATACGTGTTCGTCTCATGCATCCGGGCATTTTCCCCGTTGTCCGTTTTGCATTTCGGCGCTCCGTTCTCCTCCGGTGGTCATTTCTACCTTCTTTTCGTGTGTGGGGGTTAAACATTTCCGGATTGGACCGAGACTTGCCAAGCGGCCTTGGTTTACTACCGGTAGACCGCCTGTCAAGTTTCGTACCATTTGGACTTCGTTTGATGCTCCTACGGTTAACCGAGGGACCGAGAAGGCCTCGTGTGTGTTGCAGCCCAACACCCCTCCAATTTGGCCCAAAACCCACAAAAACCCTCTCCATCATCTAGAGTGTTCGATCACGATCGCGTGGCCGAAATGCACACCTCATTTGAACACTCCTAGCTCCCTCTATGCCTATAAATATCACCCCCTCCGAAAATCCCGGGTCATTCCACCCCTAACCTAGCTCCCCACACCTCCGCGCGGCTGGACAACGTCCGCCCGCCGCCGGATAACGTTCGCATCTTCGCCTGGGCCAATCGCTGAGTGCCACGTGTCGCCGCGCCCACATCGCCAGGCTCCTCCCGCCGCCGGCCCGCTCGGCCCGTGTGGGGCCCCCGTGGCCTGCAGGGCGCCCGCCGCCCGCCTGCACCACGCCGGTGCCAGCCTCCCTCGCCGGACTACCTGCGTACCTCGCCGCCGACACCGCCGCCCGGCACGCCATCGCCGGCCGGACCTCGCCCCGCCGCCGCAGGAGCTCGCCGGAGCCGCCACATCGCCGCCCCGAGCCCCTCGTCGCCGGCGTCCCACGCTTCCACGTCGCCGGCCCCGGCTCCGACTTCCTCCTCCCCTCGCGCCGGCAAGCTCCATCAACTCCGGTGCCGACCTCCCCGGCGATCCTCGTCGAACGCGCGTGAACAGTACCGGCCGATCTAGATCTAGGAATAGTTCTCGGTTGACTTTTTCTCAGAAACCCTAACCATTTTTCATATTTCATCGTGCCGTAACTTTGCATCCGTAGATCCGTTTTGGGCGTGTAGCATATGAAAATGTTCGCCTCAGAGAGTACATCATTTCATCTCATTGCATCATTTTCATTTGAGTTCATCTTAATGCCCGAAATGCCATTGGAAGAGTGCTATTTGAGTTAGTTGTCGGATCTGCTACTCCAAATAGCTATTTGTCATTTTTGCCATGATTATTGTGTGCATGATATGCTCCTGAGCTCTATATGTGTTTTGTTATATGCTTTGCCATCTTTCCAGAGGTTCCATCCATGTATATTTTTCATATGTGTGGTGACTATCACAAGCTTGCAAAGTGGTGCATTCTTTAATGCTGATTTCAGGGACTTAGCAATTCCACTAAGTCCTTGATCTGTTTTATCAATATGCCATATGTTCATGTTGTTTCCTAGTGATCCGTGCCTCTTGTGAGGATGATCAGTAAGGATGATTTGTTAATCTTGTAGTGCTCTATCCATACATGCCTTTGTTTGCAATTATGGAACACCCTAGCTTAAGTCAATTGAGCTCTACTTTTGCTATTTCGTGAATCTGGGCAGATTGTCTACTTGTTAGCGATTTTGCCGAGGATGTTGTAGTTGATCCGTGCATGCTATGTTGTTGTTCTTGCCATATCTAGCTTGTATAATGTGTATTATGGATGGGTGCATGCTTAGATTATCATGACATGCTCTGTAGTGAGTGCATCGAGATCGTGAACATGCCTACTTGATATCTGAATTGCATGCTCCAGTTTTTCTCTAAGTCTGTGATCTGATTATGTTTTTGCCATGTTCACATGCTTGCATTTGTATTTTCTGATCCCTTTTGTCTCAAGGTCACCAAGGGACTTTTGTTAAGCTCTTTGAGTAGCTCCATGCCATGCCTTGCCTTGCCATTTTAAGTTGCTGTAGCATCTAGTTTTCATGCTCCAAAGTGTGCTACCTGATCTGAAATTCCAGACTAGTATTAATTTCACTAAGTCTGAAACCTGTTCACCAATTGCGCTTTTGCCATGCTTATTTGAATCTGTTAATGGATGAATTGGACGTAGCTCAGTGTTCATCTTTTGTTAAGCATCATGAATGGATCCCCTCCATGTATTTTGTTGCCATGTTTAACTTGTTGCATTTAGATGACTATTTGTTGTTTATCGCAGACCGGTGCCATATTTGTTTTTCTTGCCATTTCCAAACCATGCATCCGATTCCGGCGATCTTTATATCGATTTCAACCGAAATCACCTCATATTTCCAGTGGCACACTTGAATTTCCAAGTTGAGGCCAGGTTCTTTCATTCCTTGTCAAATCTTGCATATGCATCACATACCGCATCCCGCATAGCATACCATGTTTGCATCATGTTGTTTGAGCTTTGCACGTGGTTGATTGTGTTCCTTTTTCTTGTTTGTCTTGTTTGGGTAGAGCCGAGAGACGAGTTCGCTAACGAGGAGCCCGTTGAGTTTGCATTCGAGGATCCAGTCAACTCTGACAACTTTGCAGGCAAGACGATCATACCCTCGAAATCACTTCTATCTTTGCTTTGCTAGATGCTCGCTCTTTTGCTATGCCTATACTACGATGCCTATCACTTGTTTATCATGCCTCCCAAATTGCCATGTCAAACCTCTAACCCACCATGTCCTAGAAAACCGTTGATTGGCTATGGTACCGCTTTGCTCAGCCCCTCTTATAGCGTTGCTAGTTGAAGGTGAAGATTGGAGATCGTTCCTTATTGGAACATTATTTTCTTGTTGGGATATCATTATATTATCTTGTTATATTAATGCGTCTATATACTTGGTAAAGGGTGGAAGGCTCGGCCTCTCACCTAGTGTTTTGTTCCACTCTTGCCGCCCTAGTCTCCGTCATATCGGTGTTATGTTTCCGGATTTTGCGTCCCTTACGCGGTTGGGTAATAATGGGAACCCCTTGACAGTTCGCCTTGAATAAAACTCCTTCAGCAATGCCCAACCTTGGTTTTACCATTTGCCACCTAGCCTCTTTTTCCCTTGGGTTTCCGGAGCCCGAGGGTCATCTTATTTAAACC
>NC_057800.1:749780064-749782802 GCF_018294505.1 Triticum aestivum
GGGGCAGTGCTCCTCTGAGTGTTGGTCCACCTCGTCAGCCGCCGGTGGCCACCAGGGGCAACTCTGGGCTGGCCTACCGGAAGTTTAGACAATCTGAGTGTGCCCTGAGAACGAGATATGTGCAGCTTCTATCGGGATTTGTCGGCACATTCGGGCGGTGTTGCTGGATTTGTTTTAACTTGTCGAAGTGTCTTGTAGAACCGGGATACCGAGTCTGATCGGAATGTCTCGGGAGGAGGTATATCCTTCGTTGACCGTGAGAGCTTGTCATGGGCTAAGTTGGGACTCCCCTGCAGGGATTTGAACTTTCAAAAGCCGTGCCCGCGGTTATGGGCAGATAGGAATTTGTTAATGTCCGGTTGTAGATAACTTGAACCTTAACTTAATTAAAATGAATCAATAGTGTGAGTTACCGTGATGGTCTCTTTTCGGCGGAGTCCGGAAAGTGAACACGATGTTGGAGTAATGCTTGCCGCAGTTTGTTCTCTAGTTATTCGTTCGTGCTTTGCCTTCTCTTCTCGCTCTTTTTTGCGAACAGGTTAGCCACCATATATGCTAGTCGCTTGCTGCAGATTTTCATATTACCTTGCCTTACCTATAAGCTTAAATAGTCTTGATCGCGAGGGTGCGAGATTGCTGAGTCTTTGTGGCTCATAGATTACTTTCAAACCAGATGCAGGGCCCGACGACTCCGTTCCAGATGATGCGCTTGAGCTCAAGTGGGAGTTCGACAAGGACTCACGCCGTTATTATGTGTCTTTCCCTGATGACGTCGCCTCTGTAGGATGGTAGTTACCGTCAGAGTTTGTGCTTCAGCAGTTGTCCTCCCCTTCAGCCCGCCGCTCGGCTTCATTTGTAGCCGCCACCACCGCACCTTGGCTGTCGTCGACGATGCCGATGGTACGAAGTATCGACAGGAAAATCTTGGTGCTACGAAAACACAACTGCTGCAAAAAACAAGAAAGCAAACACGCACCACTGAATAATCACACAAGAAAAGAAAAGAAAAAAAAAGAAAAGAAATATCTCAGAAGCAAACAGCTAGACCAAACTAACCACGATCTGCATGGCCAGCAGAACGACGACCGACATGCCAAGCTCGGCGCCATGAGTGAATGTTCACCCTCCGTCATTAACACAACAGAACCTCGAGCTGCAGAACGCCTTCCACCGTTACGCACCCAATTAATGACGGTCGCTCGAACCCCCAGAAGGATGACGTCGCAAATACGCTCCTGGAAGAAGGAAGATGAACCGGAAGCCAGCAGGTCCACCGTCACTACCGCCTCTGTTTCTCCCACGATCGCTCATGCCTCCATGGGAGCCTCCACCGTCCTAGCCAAAGCGCCTGAAGAGCCATGGCGCATGGGTGTATATCGACAGGCGTAGGGGTTTGCGGCGGCAGCCACGGGGATTTGCAGTGACCTGGCCACGGCAGCAAGCCCCTCCACGGCGTGGCCTCCTCGCGCAGCCCCGCAGGCCATCAACCAGGTGGCACCGAGGGCATACGACAGCGGCGCTGGGAGGAGAGTCTGAACCTGGCGGTTGAGGCTCCGGCGAAGAAAGGGCCGACGGCAAGAACGGAGGTGACGGTTGTTACACCATGAGGATTTGCGTAATGTGGGCGATGGGAAGCGCGGCAGGGCGGCAAGGCGGCGCCCGCATCAAAAAGAGGTGAAGCATCGAGTGAGGACGCTTCTGGAAGGCCACCAAGGCGGCACTGACAGAAGAATTGAGCGCGCACAGACGTGATAGATGAGCACGAGAACAATCGAGCGCGCGCAGTGTGACACATGAGCACATGACCACGCAGGCGGCCGATCGCACTGCAACAACAGAAAGGCAGCACACGCCGGGCCATGCATGCAGCCGAGTGGGCACGAAGGCCCATGCCAAAAAATTAGCACAACAGGAGAAACCCATCCAGCTGCCAAAAAGTAGACGCAATCGGTAGGCAAATTGTGAGAAACTTTATTTTTGCATGGTAATATGTGTCTCATTCATATCATAAAGATTAAAGTACAAGTCACGTAAACACCGGAACCACCATAATAGCCATCTAAAGAAAAAATGACGGACCACGTCCTCACCCGAGCTCGATGCGGCTCCATCGCTGATATGCAACTTTGCGGACCACCAAGGTGGCTCGCCAAAGGCAAAATCATTACCATTGAACGAATCAGACCGGGGAAACACCCCGGACACGCCATCGTACTGCAGATCTGGCACCCCCACATGACTAAGGCGTCAGAGGAGGAAACCATACCTGCCATCCATGAACCACAAGCCCAACACATATTCCGTCTTCCAGATGTCGTCGATGCAGACCACAATATGCATTTGCTCCTCGAGTACCTCCCAAGCTCCGTGCCGATGTTGGAGCAGACGCCGTCGCAATGACAGAGCCCGAGGACATATGTTGACCACAAGGATGCCGCCGCCGCCACGACATCCCTGCTTGAATAGACTGGTTTCCAGATCCTTCACCAACCATAGAGACGATCGCCTCGCCAGAGAAGAATCCAGAGCTTCTTTATTCTGCATCTCCATCGCCGCCGTCAAAGTCAAGACGATCCAAAACTATAAGCTTCTTGGGCCCTAAAACTTAAGGCTAAAACGATCCACACATGCGGGACCCGACGACCCCCCCTCACGACCGACGGCCATTAGGTCGCCGGCTGCGGAGAGCCGTCGGAAGACGGCATGGGAAGGAGCGGCTCTCCTGTGGCGGCGGCTAG